>NC_090291.1:26717500-27020000 GCF_037392515.1 Haliotis asinina
TGTGTCATCCAAACTGTGTCGAAATGATACAGCTGATGGTGATGATATTCATGAAAGAGAGTGTTCACAAGATGCATCCCCTTCATCCAACGGAACTATAGTAGCTGCCGAACCACAGGACAACTTTAGTAGACAACTGTAGATTTGCAGAAGATGTACAACAAGTGTCTACATCTGATGAAGAAGAGGAATGATGATGGCATCTCCAACGAAGGGGAGAAGCATATTACAAGAGTCGATGGAAGGTGCTTCATCCAAACTGCATCGAGATGATACAGCCGACAGTGATGATTTCTGTGAATGGGAGCATGCATACAATGCATCCTCTTCATCCAACGGACCTAATGTAGTTGATGAACTGTCATGCTGGGTGACTGTAGTTGTAGTTGAAGACTGACGTTTCCGTTCCTCTTCAAAATGGCAGTCCATCAGATTCATCATATAAGTGGTGAATTGTTCTATGAAGAGGCTGGTGTCCAGTGACTTCGGTACATGCACCAACTATTCATTTGCAGAAGATTCTGACGTGTTGAATGTAGATGTTTGTGTAGAAAGTAGTCTCTCTGAAGGTTGCAGACGTAGTGCAATGTTGTAGATGTAGTGGATGAAGGTCTAATTGACGCTGCTCGTTGATCTGTACCTCAGGGAGTGGCAGTAGAGGTTCATTTTAGATGTGATGTTCGTCAGGTGGGACAATATCATCACTGAAGGACTTTGTAGAAGACATTGTTTCAGCAACAAACAAGTAGTTGAAGACTTGGTATTAGACGACAAGTTAAACTTCTTAGGTTGAGATGATCCTGATTCTGATGACGTCCTCTTCTGAGATCTTGACAAAGTCTGGTCGGGTCATGACCATGCCACCAGGGTATGTCTGGCGGATCACAAAAAACACGAATGTCAGCAGAAGTGTGACGATACAGAAAATTCACAATACAATACATATCGCAATATCTTGGAACGATACGATGTGATTTGATGCACATCACAATATGCTATTTTCAGTAATTTTCTTTAGAAACATTCATATTCTGATATTAAGTAACAAATATCAATTTCTCGTGACAATTAACAATTTTGAGGTCAATGATACAATTATCACGATATGAAAAAAGTACTGATATATTTATGATTTGATAAAGTATCACTATTATTGAAACCACACTACATTGTCACAGCTCTAGTCAGCGGTGGTCAACACACACTTACTACATTCAGAATCAACTCATTTATTAGACATGACTTGATAGAGCCTACATTGTTTGTCCTTAGCATGCCTCTGAACACTGTATAAATATACAAAAAAAATCTGTATCAGATAAATTCTGGCAAAGTTCACAACGGACAGTGGAAGAACAAATAGATTTGCATGAAGGACATAAAATATGCAGATCAACCGCTGACAGCCGTAACTTACATTGGTAGCACACTTTCATCAACTAAAATCAAGTCTGAGTTGAAGAAAACATGCCATAACCCATCAAAACATATATTTCAACAATATTTACGCTTAATGATAAGTGATGATAAATACAATCCAAAAATGGAATATGACACAATTCAGTTTAAAGGACCGACTAGGAAAGGAAAACTTATCTGCTGTATCAGGACTCAAAGTGCCTCCAACTGTCCACGTCGAGCAATGAAAGAGAGAGTGACAGGTATGGCTGGTCATGTGACTGTATTGGCGGGAAAGGGAGGCTTCCGTTGGGAAAGTGTATTGAATGTCTGCTTCAAACAGAAGGGGATTTCAAGTGATCCACTATCTTCGCATTGAGGGAGGAGAAAAGCAAAATAAGCATGAGTCAGGATAAGGACAAATAATAAAAGTCTTTTGACAATAATTGGGCCAGCCCCTGTTTCGAAAAGACCCCCACAGACACCGATCAGGGGTAGGTGAAAGAGAATCACAACTTGGAAAGCTCACAGTTGTAACCTTCAGCTCAAGAAAACATCAGATTGACCCTTACTCCTTTAAGCTTGGTCAAAGGATGAGTCTGGCAACTTTGGAGCTGGAATGCACTGAAAATCACTGAAATTCAGGAGTGACACATTTCGTTGACGTAACTGCTTCCAAAATTAGAGGTCAGGAGATGTGAAACCTCGAACCCTTCCACATTGTGATACAGAACCGTGCTCTAGATCCATTCAACCACCGGGATGGTACTATCTCTGTGTCTTAGCATACAAGTAAGTGAAGTAGTTCTAACCCATAAGCAATAAGAACAAATGGCAGACATCAAGTTCAGACTTACATTCAGGTAAATACAGGAAAGCAACAACCAAGTGGTACCATTCCACCTCTGCACTGTTTGGCAGTGGACAGTTTTTGTGCCAAAACATGGGGTCCAAACTGGTACAGGTTTTGGACGTCCTTGGCCTAAAAATGTTGAAAGTAGGGAGATGAGACAGAGTAAGACTGCCAATAGCATCACTCCTTGATGGTGTGGGGAGAGAAGTTACTGTGCATTGTCACAGTAGAAGCTAACACCTATCTCATGCAAATTGGAAGCTAACAAAGGCAGTAATACACCAAAGACATAAGTCTGTAAATTAGTGGCCCTCATACAGAAGGATAAAGTGGTATGTGACTCTTTCTCCCTGGATGTCGTTGACTACGGGATGAAAAGATGCATGTTAGTGGCAATGATCCTTAGAAGAGGCAAGTAAAAATGCGTAAAACCCTAACAGAGCAGTTTAAGGTCTTCAATATCATCAAAGATGGTGGACAACAGGGAATGGTAAACATCCAGTCAGGTTGCCCTGGCAGCTGAAAACCTTTCCATGCTGCTCCTGTTCAAACCGCATACGACTGCTATCAAGTGCATAAAGTTAAGATATATGAGCAGCAGCAGCCAAGCTACCAAGAGGAAGAATGCACTTTGCTCAAAGTGTGTTCTAAAGGTTCATAGTCTGTAGATTCACATGATGAAGAATGACCGAGAGTTCCCAAACCAGAGGTCTAAACTTTCTGGACTGACTAGTGAGTTGTTTGGGTGCAGAGGGCTCTGTGGTAGTAGCAGCTAAAACCAAGTTGACAGCAGCCAACTATGTAGGTAAAGTAGTACCCTTGAGATTCCTAGTGGCACAGAGATGCTGGAGGAACCCAATGACAACCTGAGCTGAGGCAGACTTGGAGATGGATTTCCCTAACTCTTGTAACATTCTTTGACCTTCTTCTATTATCAATGTACAAGGGACAGTTAGAACTATGATGGGGTGTGGCTACTTGACAAGAGCAGCCTCAGCAAACGGTAATCTCTGGAGATGCACCAACAAGTAGAGTTAGGGTCTGAGAGGGCCCATGGTGTAGTTCCAAGTGAGGGTGAAGAAGCAGGTTGTTGGGAAGTAGTACTAAGTTTGGCTCTGCCAGGTTTGTTAGCTCACTGGCCCGATGTGCATGGTCAAAAGCACTAGAACCTTGCTAGTGGCCAACAGCATCTGTAATACCCATGGTAGCAGAGCGAGAGCATTGAGACCCTCCCGTTATTCTGTCAGTGCGTTAAGGTCATGAGCCGGGGTCTGAAGCTGGTTGTTGAACCTTGTGGTGAACAGGTCTACTTGCGGCCATGAGAAAAGGCAGATCACCGACTGGAAAATATGGGGAAGCAGCTTCCACTCTGTTGGGGACAGCCAGTCAGGAAATGGGCATCAACAACCACAAATTTAATATGGCTACAATGTTAAGTGAATCGATGTTATTGGAACGTCTGATCGCCCACTGTAAGACTAGGAGATTCACTGAGTCTGTCAAGCCTAGATGGTTAATGTTCCAAACTATGCTTGTGTTGTCTGACTGGATCAATAAACTGGCTCTGTTGCTCAGAGCGAGATGGCTCAAATTACTGCCTTAAAGGTCGTTTTAACTCAAACGATGAGTCGGTGCAAAGTGCATCATTTTGCCTGTCCAGCCACTATTGAAGGACTGGAGAAAGTGTTTCAGGAAGACAAAACAATTCCTTGGGATTGACAGGCTGAAAAATATCGCAGAAATTGTTGTGATGGCAGAAGCTGAAGCCAATCTCTGTATGTTGGGGCTTGAGCCGACGTCAGAGAGCCTCTCAGTTACTGCCACTGAGATAGCGCTAGAGGAATGCATTTCTGGGTCTTGATGCACCTGTCTTGAACTGCAAACATCCTCCTGTGACAGGTGTCGAACAATGTATCGATAAAGTGGAGCCTCTGGATTGATGTTAGCTTCAATACAGCAAAGTACAGTAGCCTCCCTAACGAACAATGTATCGATAAAGTGGAGCCTCTGGATTGATGTTAGCTTCAATACAGCAAAGTACAGTAGCCTCCCTAACTGCCAGAGCAGGATGGTGGTGAACTATGTAGAAGTACTATCAGATCCTGTTGTACCTGGATACAATCATATGTACAGTGAAGGCTGTCAAAACCAGCATCTGTTCAATCCGGCATGTTGCCAACACTGGCACAAAATCTCAGTCCCGTCCATGGCTTGTACATTGATCATGAGCTCTACAATCTGACGCATTGTCTGAACTGGATTATTTCTTCAGTCCTGATGAGTGCCGGTTTAGACAGCTTCCGCTGTAGCTTGAAAGATGAATTAGCACCTGAAGTTGATGTCTGTAAGTGACAGCTGAGGTGAGGAAATCTGGCAACTCTTGCCACTGATGGAGGGATATCTCCTGAGGCAGGAACATTTAAATACTCAAGCCACCTTGACAATGCTAATGAAGAGTTGAATGTAGAATTAAGTAGAAGATTCACCGCATGGAGATTGTCAGTAAACAGGTGATGAAGGTTGTAAAATCTGAGGAATGTATGTTCAACAAGAGAAGTGTTGGTCCACCAGATGGGAGTGATAAATGTAGATGCATGGGGATCATGAATCTCCAAAAACATTAGCAAAGTTGATGCAATGACGAAGGTAAAGGAAGACCAACAAGCCCAGGAACATTCGTGGGGTGAAGACAGTAGAATAGGTGCCTGGGGATCATCTGGGCATAACTGCATGACCTCTGAACTGAGGGCTTGGACTAAAGCAGAAAACCCAACAAATTGTTGACAAGTTCTCATCCTTCAAGCTGAATGTAGCACATAAAAATCTGGTATCTTGTAGATGAGTGAGTGAGTGAGTGAGTGAGTATCATTTCACGCCGGATAGCTGTAGATGGTGGTGAATCAAGTGATCATCTGTGTTGAATGAACGAAGGCAGCATGGTTTGGCAAATATTGGCAGTTTGGTGAATGCTGATGGTTCGGCAAATGCTGTCAGATCGATCAGTGCTGTTGGATCTGCGATCTGGTACAGTTCGGTGATCTGAATTCGTGAAGTAAGATCTGGAACGGTGCGGTGATCTGGCTCTGGTTTAGAGAATCTGTTCAGCCTGACAAACAAAGTTGGCAGAACACTCAACTGAAAGGCTCGTACTGGAAGCTAGAGAGCCAAGTTCTCTGAAATCTTACGAAAAGGCAAATCTGAGGAAACTCTCATAAAATCATCACTAGAGTGAGGACACTACAAATGACAAGCAATGACAATGGGATGCTTAATCTTGGCTTCTTGGAGAGGCTGTGTCCTTCTACTGATGCTGCATATCCAGCTGAATCAGCAAGATGCTGGGTGTAGGATCTGGAGTATCCCCGAATGCCTATAGGTAAGATGTAAGCATTTATCACAGTGGCATTCACTACATATTTCCCTCGCTGTTCGATCTTCTCATGATGTAAAATGGGAGATCAAATGATGAAGTGAAAACACAAACACGTCCACAAGAAGAAGAATGATGGTTCAAAGGTGGTCACATGGGTAGATAGTGTTGTGTGCTGCTTACTTTGATTGACGGATGTAAAGCTGTCTTCAAAGGAGGGCAGAATGGAGTGCACAGGTGAATGGACATGAGGAGCCTTGGGAGAAAGGTTACATCATTCCACTCAGTGTCAAAGCAAGAGAGAGAACAGCATATCATGAAACAGGATAAGTTTAAAAATGTGACACTAATAGTGAAGTTTAGCGACATCACAACAGATTGTATAGCACCAAAAACTTAATTCATTTAATAGTCCCCATCAGTTTCATCCTTCACCTAAACACACCCAAGACTTAAACAGCTTTTATTGATGATGACTGTGATGAAGCAGTTATGTTTATTATAACCAGGACATTTCGAGTTTAAAAGTTTATAAAACATTTGATAAACATATAGAAGTCAAGTTAGGAAGGGTCAATGTACGGGGAACAAGTAATCAAATTTTATGGATTCACTTTTCTTGGGGGAAATGGCAATTTCTCTGAAGTAACATAAACTAGGACCTTGTAATTCTACATGATTAGGCGGATGGACATTTGGATACTAGTGGTCAGTTTGTCAATAAAAGGGACACGCAGAGGATCGGAAATAATTTGTTTAAGTATCTTCTGGCGCCTACCAGTCTGAAATATTATTTGATATTCTTTCAGATATGTCAGTGTTTGGTTGATGGATGGCTTAAAGTTAATTAACGAAGATATTTGATACTGGAAGAATTTGATGGTATCGATAAAGTTTCCGAAAGAGACTAATGAAAGTAACTAATTATTAAGATTGGGTATGAGTCATTTTTATATGACGTAGGACATTATTTCAGGGGGAGGAGCCTAAATTGTCATGACTTCTATTTTGTTAGTTGTACGGTGAGTGGTGCGCGATTCTGGGCCCCACCGTTGACTTGAGATGTTCTCTCCGTATATTGAGAGAATTGCTCAGATGAACTTATAGTATCAGAAGTTGTGCAAGAAACCAACAAGTTCTTCCAGGACGTTGTAAACTAATGTTGTGCTTAGACCAGAAACTAGGAAATATTTGAGGACCTTTGTTTGTGAAAAACTATACCAAAAATAAAAGGACTTGAATGCCAAACTGGACTTATCCTTGAGTATACCGTCTGACTACATCATCCCCAGACAAAGAGTGGAGGAAATACAGATTGCCTAGGGAGAAGGGTATAACACCCCGACACCCTCAGGTAACATTATAACCAACAAGTCTCTCAAAAATGTTATCTTACCCATGACACCACAAACTGTCTGGCAAAAGCATTCTTTGTGTAGATTCTCTCTCTGAGCAGAGGGATGAATGCAACTAGGTCAAATGATGAACTCTCTGTCACAATGTCCTGAAACAGAATGTGTAGACATCCACAGTAAGCCATAGCACACTACCACCCAAGTTACCAAAACATTTGGTTTGTCACACAAACACTCAAGACACTGAGTGAACAAAGGCGTACCTTAATGAGTCTGTCGAGCAGTTCAGCACCATTCTTGACATTCTGGTCAGGATCTGCTGCCAACTGTACAACAAGTTACAGTGTGAAGGTATGTACATTCAATAACAGCACAGCATTGATCCATGGTCTGTGAATCACTTAGTTTATATAACATGCTTCATAGAATAGATTGCAATAACTTTAATTCACACTAACTTGCAAAAGTACAGTTTACCTGATATACTGGTACCTCACATTCTACAGTTCAGAAATGCAGTGTTGTCATCTGTGGTAGTGCTCGGGCAAAGTTAATGTAGCTTAAGGAGACATCAACTTGGAAAATTTCTTGATTAATGTTGACTGTGTCCCCAACTATTTTACTTGTATCTGAAGAATACATAAATTACCTTACTCAAGCCATCAAATATTTCGTTGAAAAATGGCAGAACAGAACCCCTGGAGACTTTGACGATGTTGTAGAGGGCCTCACACGCATAGTATCTGACACGACTGTCAGGGTCGTGGAAGCATGCTATCACAGGTTTGGCCAACTCGTTGATGTAGCTGCTGGAATCCTGAGGAAAACATGGAATGAGAACTGAAATCATAGCAGGACATTGTCTTGATTAGTTTGTGCTTTAGAAGGATCCTGATCATACTGTGAAAGTGTGTATTGTGCATGTAACCGTCTACAGCTAGGCTGGAACAGGAACACAGGTTACTAGTGAACCATGATCATAATGATGAAGAAACTTGAAGAAACCTCCAATATGACCAATGCTTCATCAAAGGAAAACACAGTACCTAGCTCCAGCCAAAGCAAGGGCAATAACTGGAAGCTACAACTTGTAGATACAATTTATAAGCTCCTTTCTCTGTTTCTTTTTCCAATATGAAGACACTTTCATATCAAATACACGACATACAATGCATATTTGTGATAACTCATACACATTCAGTATGTGTAATGAAATATCTTGTGTGTAACTCAGAAGATAAATTCATTTGGAGAGTGTACCTTAATTCTAGGGACTACAGAGAATTTGAAGTTTTGTGCTTTTCTATAACCTACCATGAATATTTCCTATGAGACAAAGAAAAGTGTAACTATCATAATAGCGATGAGCTGTTTAGCTTGAAGACTTTTCTTCACAGGTGCACAGTACATGGCTAGCTTGCTAAGTAGCCATGCTATTCATTTTCAATCCCTGATTTATACGCTATAAGGTATGATTTTAATAAAAAGATGTGTTTTGAGCCTCTACAGCACCAAATCTTGTTGAAAGACATTTATGTTCCTTGTCAGTCAGCGGAACAATCATACTAGCAAAAAAGGATAAGTTGGATCAGTGCAGAGAAAGCTTTTAGTTTTACTGGAATTAGGCAGTGCACAGCAATGAGCAAACCCATTTGGTTTGTATTAGGGGATGAAAATGCAGACTAGTGCATGTGCAGTGCATGACTATGAAACTGACTCCGGAACACAATTCACCCATTGCACAACAGTTGATTGAGGACAACCTGGGGCCCCTCCACTCACAATGGCAAGTGCCAGTGGGTGGAACTCACACATGCTAATACGGGTCAGTTGTAACTAATGTAACGTCAATGCTCAACTTAACTTTGTTTGCCAGTACTTTCAAACAAAGCATTTAAGTTGTCATATATTGATTACATATCATGAAATTTAAAAATTAAAACAAATCCAAACCTAATTAGCATTTGGAAACATAAGGAGTATTCTATGATCTATCATGATACACATATTTCAACTGTAACAGGTTGAAGCACATGTCAGCTTGTGGCTGCCATTAAGGTTTCAAAAATGCAAACAATCTATTTCGTTTTAGTCAGGTACCAGACAACCAAGCTTTGTAAACACACTGATATGTCTGAATCAATAGGCAGAGAACACTGAATGGTTCCATAGCGTAACACAGAGCATGACAAAACTAATATGAGTTATAATTCCCTTTAAAAATTACATATACTACTAATGCAAAGTAAACATGATAAATGACATACTTTTCCCAGTGCTATTGCTGTGGCAGCAAGCCCAATCAGTCCCCCTTTCCTGGTGTTGGGGTTACTGGAATATGCGAAGTCATCACCAAGGACTTTCAGAATCCGTTTTATTTGATCAAACTGAAGAGATGTAGAGAAGTCTTTCACCATTCTGAAAATAGACATGATAAAATCAGGAAAACAATAATAAAGCAGGAAGCTGCATGCAAACATCACATCCTGAACTACAGGTCACCTCACTGTAAAAAGGCAGAGAATGACTCTTAAAGTTCTAACTCAGCAGTGACACTACTATGTACATTACATATAAGCAACTCAAAAAGCATTCCTTTTGAACATGAAATTTTTTCAAGGAGTTCCCAAGACTAACAAACCATGTTCAAATAATCATACTGAAATATCAGCAAATCATTTCATCATGTACACTATATAGCATGAGCAAGAGTTGTTCTTTACCTTTATTTTAAGACACTACAGTCCAAGTTAAGTGGGTATCTACACTGCATCAGGACTAAATCTAATGTATAAAAAAATCACATATCCCAAAACAATTGACACAATGATTGAGAGTAACTCAAACAAGGAAAATGCATACCTAGACTGTATGGTGAAAGTATGTACCACGCTTTACGAAGATATCACAAATTATTTTTAGTTCTTCACTTTAGTCCTGCCACTGCTTTCATTTACAAAGTACAGACTCATAAAATGTACATAGAGAAAGCACAACATATTCAGATGATTTATAAAAGGTATGTATTCCATATTGAATAGTGAATGTGTGTAGTAACCATGGTAACTTCTTTGAGTGGCTTTCTTATAAGCTGGGAAGTACAAAATTAAAGAAATTCTATGGATAACAACTTCTTTATTACAAGAGTGCAAAATTTCAATACAGATTCTTGTACCCTTGTCAAGCAAGAATGTAACATACACTGGTGGCAAAGTATTTATACTGAGCATAGCAAAGAAAACAAGACAACAAAGTAATTAACACAACAGGGTGGGCATTAAGGTGATAAAGCCAGTGGGTAGACAATAGGGGAAGGCACAGAAGCAAGAGATGTACAAATGAAAAGGGGCGGTTCAACAAAGCTGAGAAGTTTATACAGTTCATTGGGCTTGATGGAGGGGTGCATCTTAAGGTGATGTAATATCCTTATCTTGGTTGATAGTTGACTTTTGGCATTTAACATGCATGACTTTGGTGAAGTCGCTTAGGTAGTTGGCCAGAATGGTGATGTCAGTCCAGTTTATGTGGTGATTAGGGTTAGGTTGGATGTGGTCAGAGATGGCATATAGATATCTCTTATAGTTTATATTTCTGTTCCAAAAAGACTTGTTCCTCCCCTACAATTTGTGGATGAGGTTTCGTAATCATGACATGAAGCAGACGCATGCCTGACAATTACTAAAATGAAAGTATTACTCTCAATCGAAATGTTACGTCCAAATTAATTGCTGCGAATATGTATACATATTCGCATGAACACAAACCTTTCTATTTCCAACGCTGCCACTTTTCTCTTTTCATACAGCTTGTCATTGAGTGCTCTGATGCAAGAAGCACTCAACGGGGCATAGTCCCTTTCGCTCATTTTTAGCAGTTCCAAATTATGTTCTCTGAAAGCATGAATTCAATGGATCAGTCCCCCAGTTTCCTGCTCGTTGGACGCCATTTTGACCGTCACGTGATAAAATTATGATTGAACGCTTATAACATCACAAGTAACAAGAATACGTCATTTAATGAATAAATTCATGCAGCCGTAGTCACAGATAAAACAGGTTGAGATACACTCCTGCTCCTAACTTCTGTATTATGGATAAAAGATGTAAAAACATAAAGTTTTACTGTATGTGTATTAAGCGACTATTAAAGGGCCGTCTGCATTACTTCCGGTTCAATGTCAAAATGACGGTGTGGAATAAAATCAGTTGAGGTTTGGTAATAATTGAGACATGGACGAAGAAGACGACCCTTCTCACCATAGCGAGCTAAGTGAAGAACCAAGCTTCTACCCAAATTCAGAGACATCTTCTTGTACAAGTATTTCCAATCCGCATTATGATGGGCCGTATCAGCTTCAGGACAGAGAGGTGTCCTCGAGAGAATTGGAAAATGAAAACAACTGTACCGAAATTAACACTGATGACCATGATCATGGACGAAAATCTAAACCTGAACCAAAGTATCGCGTGAAAACTCCTACAAGTCCTCCCAAAAGCAAACGGAAGAATGAAGTTGTCATGGTCATCTTTGACTTTAGTTATTTGCTAACATGTGCCGGTATTCTTCGTGTATTACAAGTCGTAAGTCTTTATTGTGTGACCTTAAAGATTTGGAATATTTGCAATTAGGAAAGAGTTCCAACCGTACCCCTTATTTTTAGGTAGTAAATTTGCTCCTGGTATATTATTCCAACACGTTCATTGATTGTATTTTTATCCCAATTCTATTTTATTGAATGTACATATAGGGTGAGGTAGAGGCAGAACTGTTACTGCAAGTTATTTAGGGCCCTTGAAAGCCACTTACACAACTACTCTACTAGTCCAGCATGAAACCTATGGCAAGATGTGTTCAATGTAGGCCTTGCCAGGATATGAGCAGTGTGCACAAAAATATAATTCAACATTTTAAGTGTCACTCATGACACGTCAAATAAATCTTCACCTCCATTGCCCCTGCTGGTTTCAACAGAGTGAAGGAACAGGGGAATTATCTATATTTTGCGTGAGTAATTATTAAACATGAGGTTGGAAATTTGAAAGCACAACCCAGTGAGGAAATCATGGGAAATGGGTGTCTTTCATTAATGCTGGCAACATTTTATTTTGATGTTACAAAACAAATTGAACCAAAGCAAGGGAAGCATGTTGCCATTCTTTGCTTGCTTCATTGTCATGTAGGAAGACAGGTAATCTTTTTGTTGCACAACCCTGTTTGCATTAGTTTGCCTGTGCTTATTGATAACTCTTGTTGTAGGCATAATGCTACATTTAAACCAGCAAGTTGTTATTTTTGTTGATGTTGCAGATCTTGTCATTGATGACACTGGTGTGCCTGGTAACGTCTGGTGGATATGAGGGTGGACTTCTCAACCTGCCCCTGAGCTGGCATTTCCGTATCATGATTTTTGTGCTCATCCTCACTCTACTCTTCAGCTTCCTTTCCATCCTTGCCAACATCACAAGCCTTGTTTTTGTCTTCCCTTTTGAGTGGACTTTCATTGTAAGTTATCATGGCAAAGTAATCCAGACATGATCCACACATACTTATGTTTTATTTTAGATCCCTTTGAACATGATGGAACAACTACATAATTTATGCTTGATGTTTTAAAGCTACAGTGTGGTTAACTTGGTTGATAGATCTCCTTTGAAATCTAATGTGAAACCTACCATGAACATGATGGATGCTGAGCCAACTTTAAAAAGATGCCATAATGTCTTCCTGATCTTATTTGTTAGAATCATTACATTGTTACTTCCTTTTACAGGACTTGATACTGTATTCAGTATTTGCCTTTCTATACCTGGTGGGAACATCCCTTGTTGCTAGTGCTTTTGACTTCTATATCAAGATGCAGACCAATGTATCTCAAGAAACCATTCATCAGCTGGTTGTGTGTGTGGTGAGTATGCTTAATGAAATGCATATCATTCTTTTTTCAGAAGAAGTCCTCTTTGGAGTATGTATTACAATTAAAATGTCCATTATAAAAACCTGCGACAGTTGCAACTATATTAAAATATAAACATGTAATAATCTTCTCCTCCCACCTTCTGCAATTTGCCACCTCCCCATCTTCAACATTGGCTGACATATAATCTTCGTCAGATGGCCTCTGTAAAGTCCCTCATTTTGGATGCAGTATCTGGTCTCTGGAAGGAGATTGACATCACCCAAGTAGTACGCAACTCTTGCTGCCACTAGACGCATCGAGTTTATTGAGGCTCTCTCATCCTAACAAGGTACCCAATTCACAGCTGAATGGACTGACACATACGGCACGTTGCTGTACCAGCAACTAGGTGTATGCACATATTCATGTGGCCACCATCTGGTCATATACCAATGGATTCGTGGGTTCTTTTAAGTGCACAGGGTTGTGTACTGCACACTAGGGGTTGTGACAACACAGAAAGAGTCAGCACACAAAGTTGACTCCAAGGTTTTTACACCCGACACCTCAACCTCGCTTGATCACATGTACTGAATGACATTGTAGGCAACCTCACACGTTTGTGAAGGAATGAATTGACCCTGTTTACCCAATTTACAGTACGACATGGAAAGTTTTAAATACCTGCAAAGTTTAGTTATTTTCACAGTCCACTTTGCAAGATAATAGTATAGTGGAAGCTGTCTTACTCGGACCCTAAGTAACTCGGTTTTCTATATAATTCGGACTGAAATTGTTAGTCCCGGCAGAAGTTAACTAAGTTATCATTACATGTAGGCTAAATAATTCGAACTTCATGTAACTCAGATTTCGGACTGAAGTCTCAGCTTTCAAGATAATTTACTATGAAAACATCACTAATTAAGTCGGACTAGCTGGATTGCCTGAGGCGGAAGTGCTTTGTAGTTAGCCGATTACCGACTTCAAACTTATTATCAGGTGTGATGATAACCAAATAACAAAAGGAATTAACAAAGCAGTTCAGCAAGCTGACATGACTCACTCAGTATCATTTTGATGGTATGCGATTTTGTTATAAAAAGACGATACTCCAGTAATTTCTCATCAGTGACAAAATGGCTTAACCAATGACATGTTGTATTTGTTGATTTCTGTGGAGAAGATTGAATCACATGCGCTTCCATACAAGGGCGTTACCCCGCGAAATAGCGAGTAACACGAAAACATGGTACGTCACTTCTAACGCTCGTGCTTGCGGAAAGGCACAAAATGTGTGTTGCATTGGAAACCAGCAGACAACAGAACATTGTAACAATAAATTTATAAAAGATGAGGTGATATTTATTAACGGAATAACAGTTTTGATAATCTACTGATGCGCAATACTGTTCATGATCATCTTTTGCACTATTTCCCCGAAAACACATTACACCAGACATTTCAAAGATTAATTATAGTCCATGCTGGTACATGTGAGGGGTTCTTTCCTAATGCTTCCTTGTTATTTACAGCCAAACAAAAGGGTGGCGATTACCATGACAAAATGAATTTCAACAATTTCTCTCTAAGTGGTTGGAAGAAAAACTTGTTCTTAATTTGCCCCAAATCTCAGTAGGTATAATGGACAATGCCCCTTACCATAGCAAACAAATAGACAAAGCTCCAACAGCTGCACATTGGAAAGATGAAATCAAATCGTGGCTACAAAGACATGATATACCTTTTAAACATTCAATGTTGAAGGCTGAATTGCATGCACAGGTGAAATCACGTTCACACGGCCCTGAATATCATGTCAATGAAATTCTGAAAACCCATGAGCATACTTTTCTCTGATTACCTCCTTATTACGCTGATTTCAATGCCATATGATTAATTTGGGCAATTTTGAAAATTGGGATTGGGTCCCAGAATTTAGATTTCAAATGGCGTCTGTAGGCTTGCGAAGAACGATTGCCATCTGTTGAGCAGAAGGAATGGTCAGACTGTTGCAGACATGTGATTGAAATAGAGAATCGTTATTGGCATCGAGAAATTGCCCTGGAGGATGAAATCGAAAAGCTTGTCATTGAACTTTGCCTCAATACTGATGACAGTGATACTGATGACGAGTAGCAGATTCAAGAGACTTACATATAGCAAATAGCAGATAAACAACCACTGAGCAACCAAATTACAAAGTTTTGTTTGTTTTATTTAATAGTACCCCATTTTGAATTTATATAACATTTCATTCCCCTCGAGGATAGCACAAACATATTATCCACACAGACAGAAACCAGGCAAGGATAGAAATTAAAATTTTCTTAATTTTTTTATCTAAGCACAAAAAAATTTGAGTGTTGAATTTGGTTAAGTATGGAAATCATCAACTGGAAAATAGCAAATAGAACCCATTACAATAGAGCAAGAGTAGACTGACATGCTCCACAGTAGTTTATCGCTTTACATGCCCTCAGCACCTTAATGGAAAAATGCCCCACTATTCAAATTCATGGGTTCAAATGACAGGTTGGCATTATTCAGTAGTTTGTCTCACAGTATACTGAGATAAGGTACTATTCTGAGGTTGGTTATGTGTATTTTCTTCACCTTAAGTTACTCACGATGTCAATGCACAACAGAGCATGTACTATCCTGTCCTATGCTATGAATTATGTAGTAGGATATAGAACAGAGTATAGAAACAAACAAAATTATGTGTATGTATTGTTGCATCTTTGATTTAAACATATTTTATTCACAAATGTGAATGGGATTGGGGACAAGTGATCCAACTTAAAATACCCGCTCCCTAATATTTACATTTACATACATTTTTGCTTGTATACATCTTAGAAAAGAATAGAGAGAAGAGATAGCAAAATGGAAGAGGAAGGAACGCAGTTTATGTTTGCACACATTTAAAAACATATTCATTCTGTTCAGTGGTCATATAAGGACTTCCATATAACATCAATGACAGTGTGATTGGAGAGTCTTGTTTTACAATACTTTTTAAGTGTAACATTAATACATGTATCTCTCTTTGAATGTTGTGCAATTTACACTCCAATAGGAAGTAATGACCATTTTCACAAGCATTGCCACAGTAAGATGAGGGAGCAACATGTTGCACCTTTAATGAGTGATAGTCCTCTGTTGCAGGTATTTGGCTACATCTGCATGGCATTTTATGGTATAACAGCTCTGTGCAGCTACAGAACATGGAAGGTGCAGTATCGACTGTATCAGAGGAGGAGACTTCTTGAAGAGGATGAAATTGATATCTGAGATCTGAGAAAAACAAACTGCAAGAAACAAGGAGTCATTAAACATGAGAAATGGGAACACAGCTAGGTTTGACTTGCGTTTATGTGCTGACTGATTTGTATTATTTAAACATGGGGTAATCTAAGATCCAGTGAGTTTTATCTTCTTGATGGTATGATAAGTACCCAGGACCAATTTTGTTACCATACCTCTTGTGGAGTGCAAATGTTATGGCATGCCTCCAAAACTGTTATGATGGTGAATGTATCAAGGGTGTATATTGTAGAACAATGGAAAAAAAATACAGTCTGTTATTAAGGATATGTTAGGTGACTCTTCAGATTCTTAATGTAGGTGTGAGAAATCTGCCAGCATGTGTGCCAGTACTTTTCAGCAGGTGTCCTAAACCTTAGCATCTTTGCCAGATAATACAGATTAATTCGGTGACCAAATATACCTACCAAAGGCATTGGAGATTCCAACTTGGGATGGGTTCTAAGCAACCTGTTTTTGTCGTAAGAGGAAACTTACAATGATGGTTCAATTCAATGATTTACTTTATAGTATGTCATTATACTCCTGACCCCATTAAGCCAACTCTTATGATCAGGATAGATCTCTTAGAACCTGTTATCATTGTGTGGTTTAGGTACATTTGGACTAATTTCATGGCAAGAAATTGAATGTTTACATGAACAGCTATGTTTCTGTCTTTATTTTTTTGTTTTACAGTTGTTTTCTTTGATGGTGATTCCCAGGAATGTTTTAACCTTCTGCTCAGCTATTTACCTTCAAACATGTCTCACCAGTGTTAACAGCATTTAAGACCACGTTTACATGCATTGTTATCATGTTATACACCACTTTTGTTCAGTTTGTACCCTTATCATATTTAATGCTTTAGTTACTTACAGGTGCATATCCTCAAAGTATGTGCCTGACATGTATACTTGTGTCATTAGTTTCAGATACAATTTACATTGATATTTTTTGTTCTATATATCATACAATTATTGAAAAAGAGAAACTTGACTTCTTTATCATATGTATTTACCATATAAATGTTGACATACCTGTTCGTTTATAAACAGGTAAGTCCCTGTGCAATGTATGTTACTCTGCTTTTTATTTTTGACTGTCTTCCAACTTAAGCCCTTTCTCAGTCACCAAGTTTAAATATTTTGTAGTAAACTACTGCTGAAGTTCCAGTTTGTCATGATACATTCAGGGTATTTATATATCCTTTGACATTGCCTGGGGTCCAAAACACCATTGTTTCAAGACATAATGGCCTGATCAGATTAATGCACAAATTATCTGGTACGAACAGGTTTGTTTGGGTTTTTTATGAAACTTTTTTTTTTGACCCAAATGTGATTTTTGTGCCACTGTAGTTGTCCCATATCTTCAAATTGCTCATGTTTCTGAGCACTGAGTCCACAAAGCTGGGCATTTTGAGTTGTGTAGGTGTGTGTCTATTGGATTGGGAACTGATACAGTGCAGAAACGTTTAATCAATACAGTCTTACATCATGACAAGGCAAACCTTTCATTCAACTTCAATGGTGTATGCTTATGATTGTTATGGTCATTATTTACAATCAAACAAAACTGTGAACCTTTCAAAAAAGACTTCAATGAATGTAGTTGTTGGCTGACTGTTACAAACAGAGGAGAAAGCTGGGGGGATTTTTCTTACAATTTTTTCATATCATGTCAGGAAGAGCCCCACCTTTATTTATGTTATACACTATATAATCTGCTGGGTCTTTGATTATTTTAACAATTAAGCTGACGGTCCCTGTGACTTTCTAGTCTACAAGCTAAATACAAAGTCAAGTGTATTTTAATATATTTTTGTTACTTGTATGTGTTGCATCTGTATTCTGCTTATACATATCGTTGATAAGTTTGTTCGTTCTTGCCATCAACCTCCAGGTTATGTTGTGATATATTTATGTACTTGACTGTTTACTGATACAGTATTTCACGTGTAAAATTTGTCACTATTTTGTTGTGAACATATTAACTTCAGTGTAGTACTGTGCTTGCAAGAGGCATGTGTCCCGTTGAGGCCTTTATCCGTGATCTAGGGACCAATAACTGATCAGATAATGCTGGCAAATAAAGAAGGCAAGTATTTTGAAGACATTGTCGTGGTGGTGTCAGTTATCACAATCCATCTTTTTATTATACTACGTAACTTTGATTACGGAGCCACATTTACAGGTCACCTGCAGTAGTATGATGTGTGGGAATAGGATTGTTTACTATCCAAACTGTATTTCATAAATTTCCACTCTGATATTTCAAGGGAAAGTGTTTCCCAGCTATGAATGGCAATGCCACTAGTTATGTTAAAACAGACATGTTTTGTCAAGCTGTGACTAAAAATGGATAATGCTCAAATGTTTATTTAGACACACAGGTATCTTGTTGATCATACTGACAAACAGAAAAATGTCAAACTAAATTTGATAATTGCTTTTGTGTAAATAAGCCATTGATTTCTCTTCAAAGTATTGTACTTTACATGATTGTTACTATGGTTATAACGATTGGTGCTGATTATGCTGTATATATGTGACATGGTACACTGTTGTATAGTGTAAAGAAGAGGAAATCCTTGAATGTTACTGTTACCGTATCTGGGCACTCTTCCTGTTTTTGGCATAGACCCGCGAACATGGAATTTCTTTTAGGACCTCCCGATATCATATGATGGAAACTATATATAAAGTCAGACTTTCAGGCATTCATTTGAATTTGCATTTATCATGTCTGTTGTGCCTAGAAACACATTTAGAGAGTTTAGACATGAGGTGACTGCATGGTGTTCTAGTCGGAGCTTGATCTCACATGTCCTGGCAATGGTTGGAATATGGGGGACAAAGGATACCTGTTCATTCATTTACATTTACTCATTTCTTCCTTTAACCCTATACTAAAACCAGGGCCAGGGTGTATTGCCTGCCTTATTTCACTTCTCTGAATATCACGTGCCAGTGAGAACAGGAAGTGCTGAGGAAGTCATGTGTGAAGTTCCCCTGCCCAGGCCATCTGTGCCTCTGGGAGACATTATCTGTGAATGATGTTGTAAATATTGTGGGTGTTATATGCTAAAGAAGCCCACTGGGCGATGTGTCATTTATGTAGTTTAGTTTGTTTGCCTTCTGTGCTTACCACTGGACAGTGCATTGACCTGGAGTTGGCGGGAACAACTAAAGACGTACAAGTAGCCGTAGCCAAGTATTCATTTCATAAACAGAATCATAGGTTTGCCATTTTTAGCTACCTGGGCATACTCATTAATATGGCTAAAGGTTGCTAAAAATTGCCAAAGCAAAATTTTCTGATGAGACGTACTCAGAGTGATATGAAATATCCAAATGTCATTGTTATAATGTCCACAAAATTTACATTTTTAGATCTGAATATGCTGGAAACTAACGCAAATTGTCAGTGATATTGTACTCAGCATGCACTGGAAGAATACATGCTCCTTTCCAGCACAAGGATTCATAATTAATCAACAGTTAGGTAAGGTATCAGTTTCTACTCCAGCATTGTCAATTACCAAACTGTTGAAAGGCGGCAATACATTTCAACTTCAACTTCAAAAGTACGAAGGAATTAACCATTAAAGGAACTGTCAATTTTTCATGCTATGATGTCTGTCTTTTTGTCATCTTTGTTGAACATAACAAGCAAGCATAATGCTACATTAGTGAAAGCAAGTCCAAGATGTAAAACTGGTTGTAAATATTTGATCGCTTTCAGTTATCCTAAACAAAAAAGACTTGTCAGGGACTCAGCACATAATTAGATTTTCAATTAGATTTTCATTCCAGATGTATATCTTTTTTGTAATTAATAATTATTTTCAGCAATGTTTTGGCTTGTATAGTTAGTCAATGGAAGAGATTTATTACTTATATCACAAACAATGTATGCGGGACAGTATGCTCTTGATAGCTGATTTTACACACTTATTTGAGTGCCACTTTGTGCCAGACATATTGTGTAGCTGTTCTCTTACATAAGATTTGTATCATGTACAGTATTTTAAACGTTTATTTACACAGCCAGTCATTCCTGCCACAGTACATATCTGGATCGATCATAATAATTTAGATCTAGAAAATAATCTTGTTGAAAAATCAGTCTAAGTAAACTTATCCTCAGTACTTTTCGTTACACTCCATTACTGAGTGTAACAAAACCTTTTGGGAGGTTGCGTCAGGTAACCTTTGAAACTGACCAGCCAGAACACAGCTTACCAAATCGCGAAAGTGGACATTCGCACATACCTTTTGAACTTTTTATCTCGAAAAGGTTTCGTACCCGAACGATTCCGAATGCTGTTTAGCGTACGCTTGCTTCCGGGTGATGCACACAGCATAAGTACAACCATGACAACGGTGAGTAAACAGTCGCTGAAAATGGTGTTTTTGGCAATATTCAAGGATGTCATCTTGCAGAAATATTAGCTACTGGTAACCATGTCAACAGAAAACCCAAAGCATATATACTGCAGGTCAAGTAATTGCGTTATATGCGCATTTTTGTTTGTGGAGAGATCTGTGTCAGTGACGTGAATATTTTGTAAGTCCCTCCGATCCCTAAATAGTAGCCGTTGTCTGATTGGTTAAATCTGTTTAACCGTCTCACGTTTGATTGGACAGTCATTGGTCGCTCAAAGGTTACCTGACGCGACCTTCTACTAGGTTTTGTTAGACTCAGTGGTGGAGTGTAATGAAATACACTGAGACTAAGTTTACTTAGACTGGTTGAAAACTACATTTTGCATCAGCTCCAAAATATATTTGTTAATATTGACATGACCATTATTTACTTGTAGTACTATTACCATCTTATCAACCATTTATCATAATCTTGTCAAACATTCAGTTAGATATTTTCACCATCCCAACATCAATAAAGCCATGCAACAAAGTCAGGTTAAATATTAAATATTCAGTTGTGAAGACTTGTCTTTCAAAACATTGTGTAGACTTGTGAGTTTTTTGTGTGTTGTTTATAGTGGAGAAGTCATTATTTTGACACAGCATATTTTTATTCTGTTGTTAAGCTTCCAGTCTCATGCTTTGTTTATCATGTCATGTGATGTTATCTAACTACATGAAATAAATACTGCCAAGTGAGTTGTTTACATGTTGCCAAATCCCAATAATGGAAGATATTTTACAGAGGGTGTTGTTATCTCTGATATTCAAGAAGACAGAAGGGCTGCTGGAGTGTGGCCCACAGATTCTCCTATGGGATGACACCATGCTCTTGGAGCCAGGATCAGCAACAAACCTGGGCAGTGGAGTATAGCCAGGTTGCAAATCTACCAGAGCCCCCATTTGATGGCGTGCATACCTAAGCTAAGACACCTTAATGGAGCTGCCACATGAAAAGGGACAGAAGATCCTGGAACATGGGGAGCATGTTCCTCCTGCTGGGATATGTCTGGCTCAATCTTTGATCCCTAGAGAGCCAGTAGACCATAAGTCTGGTAGGTCGTTCATGGGAGTGACGCTGATCTAGTGGAAGGTTTGTTAATATACAAGATTGTTGTCACCTTTGTGTGGAACAAATGATCACTCTCCAGTGTGTTATCACCAGGATCACTGCTAAACATGCCTTGTCACTGACATGGAATCTCCTATGTGTCAAACCAACATTCTTGATATGCTTGCATCCTTTACATGGAAGGAAACGAGTTACAAAATCACAACACCTTTTTTACAGATATTTATTCAACATACAAGCACCCATTCTTTTCCACATACTACACTTGCATTCATCTGGAACAATACCTACTTGTACACTGTACAAGAACTTCACAAATAGTATACAGCTGGAAGGAACACTTTCATCATCATCACGGTCGTCACAATATAATATGAAATCTTTTCCATGTTAGCTATGGAAATTTATCCAGATACAACTGACATTATTTGGACTAAATCATATTAACCCATGTCTGAAGGTGAGACTGACCCCTACCTTAGATCGCATCCGAATGCCACACTGTCAAGATAAACAACATAACCTGTTTACAAGTCCAATGGTAGATTTTAAGGTTCAGTGATTTGTAATATGTATATCCAAGTGAGAACACTGTCAGGTGCATCTCCAGGTTTATCAAACACTGAGACATCACTCCATAATAGTGAAGCAAGTATTATCACATCACCTGCAGTAAGATTAGTTTTCCCTCATGTGTTCTTGTCTGGTATGAATCAGTATCACTATCCCATCATTAACCAGCACTCATGTGGTGTCAGATACACTTTGCTGTATGATTTTCACAGTGTAGCCAGAATCCTGGTGAAGGATATAAACATGACAATGATAGTTTGACCCACTCCACACACAAGTGCATAAAATGGAGTTATGACAAAGTCTGAAGCTCGGAACACTCCTGCTATTACAGCACCTACAACAGAGAATAAAGCAAAATTGCAGACCGTCAATGTCCAAATGGTTATATACAACTCAACAGCATCACAGCCAAAACTAAAAAAAGAGACATCCTAAATAGTGCTGAAACAAAAGTAACTCGCAGTTTATTGTGTCATGAACTATTTTAACCATTTTTACAGAAATACTTATAGAAAAGGATGACAATTTACTGTGGCTCTGACATGAATTTTCTAAAACATCTCAGGTGTTTAGATTACCTCCTCACCATGAAAACAAATATTGAAAACAATATATACTTCTGAACATGATGACTCCTGATTAAAAAATAATAATTGGAAAACATATTTATCTACTGGTCAGGTGACAATGAACGACATTTCACACATTCTAGATAGGTTTGTTATGATAATGACAACAACAACAATAATGGTTGAATGGATATAAATCAACTCTGTTCTGTTGCAGTTTCTACTCAAAAAAGTCAGTGTGTTATCTCCTAAGTCTTTACCATCAAATTTCTCATTTATGATTTGTGTTTTAAATAATTATTTGATTAATATAAAACTTATCTAGAGCAGACATACATAGTTCATGATGATAAGTTACCAACTGCATGAATGGTGTACAAACTTACTTGTGACGACACCTCCTGTTAGAGGAGATAAGACTCCCATTGCCACAATCACCACTGGAATCCAGCGGCCTAGTTTGTGCTTCCTCAGTCTGCACACAGCAATAAGGGATGCTATGACATGGACCAACATGGAGGAGAACAAAGCCCACAAGAAGATCTGGTACCACATTTCTGAAACAATGGCAATGTCATCTCAAAACAATATCAGGAAAAAAATCCAGGGAAGTTAATGTTTGTTAAAACTACTTCATCTAAGATAATAGCATGAACAGAGGCAGAAAACAGACAATGTTTCAGTTGAATAGAAATTCTTGTTGTTTGAAAGCCAATAGTGTACTTTCACACTTATTTCTCATACTGTAATTGATGCATAAGAACATCAGTACTCTTACTGAACTAGCTACGCTGTTAAAAACTATGCTGTGTCCATTCCATTTCATGATTACCGTATGTTCACTATACCTAGAGCAAGCTGATACACATCAAATGACTAACACCTTAGTGAAGTACAGTTTGCAAAAAGGTTAACTTACACAAGGAAAATGCATACAAGTTCATTTAATGGATAAAGAATAAGGTAATTCCTGATATTTTCTGTTTGATTACGTAATGAACAGCTTCACAAGTTCAGCAAGATGTTTGTTGCTCACTTTTACTGCAGTTCAAAAACACAATAGTATACTGCAGACATTTCAAATGTTTGTTACACGTTCAATGTCTCTTAGTATAATGATTTGTAATTAACAACAGTATGTCATAATCAGGTTAGCGGTAACCACAAATTAGCATATTTTACATCAGATACACAATTTAACCTAAATGATGTATTGTCTACTACTTTCAACAGGACTAATTTCCCTCGTGCAGACATTGCCCATATAGTAATTGATTATATTGCTCCCCAAGTCCATATGACCTGTAGCCATGGAGATTCTTACATAATGGAAATGGCTAACTCATCCCTAAACTTCTCATTAGATTCACATCCATTTTGGAGCAATCACAACTTTTTGATCAAACCTTACCCAAACCTGGATGACTCACACCCAAATTCTAGATGATTCACACCCATACTAGATGACCAATACTCATGTACTTCAACAAGGCGTTGTGTACCGATCCGTCAAATTACTGATTTCATAGCAGATTGCATTCAACAAATGAGCACCTAGCCTTAGCTATTTATTAGCTATCACAACATATCATATGAAAAAAAGATGCAAGGGGTGTTGAATGGTTTGACTTCATCTCTTTCGTTTTTCTTGAATGTGACTTTCTGCATCTTTAACCATTTTTATAACTGAATAATAAAACAAACGTATGATAGTTCATTGCTAACATCCACTTCCTCATCTGAGAACCCTTTAACTATCTTAAAAAACATTTAGTCTAATTCTACACAAGAACAACCCCAAATTTGTTAACTTAGACTTTCCCAGTGTGTTAACACTGTCTGAAATTCGACCAAATGGCACAGAACCACTCAAGCATGATTTCGACAGATTGGCACGGAAGAATGTTCAAAATTTGATGGATTTGGCTGTAACCCTTCAAGGCCTGAACCTGGATTCCATTAACCAATGCAACAATAATAAATGATGAAAATATTGATGGTTCCTATAATAATTTATCAAGCACTGTGGATAACACTTTATTCTCGGCACAATTCTTCCATTTACAAAAATACTAATTTATCATACATGCCAAACCTTGATTCATTTACCTTTCAAACATGTATCATTGTTACATTTCAACAATCACATATTTTCAACCTTCCCTATTTCTGGTAAGAGTCGTCCATGTGTTTTTGTATGAGTGGATATGTCAACATTTGGGTCTGAGGCTACCAAAAGTATGGAAAAAAATTCTGTGGGTACAGACTGTCCAGTTCCCCAACCTATTTTGTAATGTACATCTTAATATGTGTCCTAATATTCATGAGTGGTTTGTCTTCATGCACAAAGTATTTATGAAAAAGATTATGTTTGTGTCTGTGTACATGTAATTTGTCAAGCTTCCTTCGGCTTCTCATCTTCAAACTCTGGTGGTCACATTTAGTGCACATATTCTTATTACATCTTAGTATTCTTACTGCAATAAATCATTAACTTTTGTGAAAATCATAATGCTTTTTTTTCATTTTGGCTTGTCAATGCATGCATGTTGCAACTTTGGAAAATCTTATGGGATCAGGGGGCACCACACTTTTTGTGAATGCACCTCATGCAAGCTATATCTACATGTAGTTACTCAAATCAAACACTGGCGTGAAAACTTGGTTATAGTTGCCATGCATGAAGTTTCATATGTAAGCTGTTGTTATCATGGTTGTTCACCACTGTATTAGAAGACATGTACTCCAAGGGAGATGTCATTTATAAATTTATACTCTGGGCTGCCGATATCCAAGAACTGACATAATGTGAATGAATATTTTACTGTTTTTGTTTACTATAACATGCTTAACATGTTTGGTTTACATGCCTTGTATACTCATTTAACTTTGAAAGATACTCGTTCGTCCATTGCTAATCGTGAAAACACCCCTAACGCAATATGAATACTGTAAACACACTTTCACCTCCAAAACTATCCAGGTCATCATTTGCTGAGAGCCACAAGACATTCAGAATTGAATCAAGTTCGTCCATTTGAAAATCTTTTGTAGCAGTCATCCCAATATATTGATGCTTAACAACCCACGCAAGCACTTGGAAAAGCTGCAACCAGCCTAAAAGACTACATTTTCCATCACTGACATTGCTTTTTCACAGTGTGTGGAGTGGCTATATAATAGACGACTTTCTCATTCGACTACTGCGTAACTCTTGACAAGCTGAGATATCACATGGCAAAGGCACTCTTCTCGATTCCGTTTTCTCCGTTAACGGCCATGTTTAGTTCAGGTTATTTCAATGAACACTCTAGCCTGATGGGTTATGATCTCCATATTTCACAGCTACGTCTCCAGCAACGAAAAGCATGTGAGGAATCAATACAAACAACAGTCAGGGCTTTGAAGCCGGAAGTAGATAAAACCCGGACAAATGTACCTGTTATGAGAGTAAAACCGAAACGAACCATATTACGTCTCACATAAAGGTCCACAAGAAGTGCCATTCTTTCGTGGAAAATTAGTGACACTAAAACTGAGAACCGCTTTGTGTGGAATTGTTTAATTCATACTTATATATGAAACTAGTCTTAAATAATCATTAAACAAAGAAGGCATATTCCGAGTCATTCTAATATTAATAACTTTGTTTCAGATCCCGTCACTGAAACTTATTCAACTATGACAACATCCTCCGAATTCAGTCTCCGAGACCCAGGTTACCCGTACATATGTGGGCGACTTTCAAACATTGTCGCAACAGGGGTTATTTCATGAACCAAAAAGTCTCAAATTAAGAGTGTAGCGTACGTTTTCTTGATTGAAAATCTTCTTCCTCCTAAATGATATCTAATTTCTTCAAAAGTGGTGTCGGGTTTAGTAATAAATACTGTACTGGTAAGAATATTTTTTAAGAATGTTGTTATCAACGATTTCATTAGGTTATCTTTTCCCGTCGTCACTTGATTTTCAATCCAGTTGTGCAGATAATTAACTTATTTAACAACGTTATGGCGCTCTGTAATACCCCATGTACAACTTAATCTACACCTGCGTTTTCTTTCTATGATATATAGTATATAACTTGTGAGAGTTTTATGATATGATATACTACCAACATAATTTACAAATATAGACGTTACATAATGTGAGTACACGTTTTAAACAGCGCCCACATTGCACAAGCAAAGGGAGATAACCCATCACAAGTCCTCTTCCGCCATTGTACGTAGTGTTGAGGGAAATCTGATTGAATTTGTGGCTGACAGAGAAGATATGTCAGACGAAGAAGATTACAGTTCTGAAGACGATGTGGATTATGTACCGACAGGTACTCTACATATGAACATAAGCATTGTCAGTGATGATTTCTGCTGTGTCCCAGGGACCATAAAAAATATCATTGTTTCGCCTTGTCATCTGGTGGTTCTGCAAATCAGATCTTGTAACCCTTGCCATACCCATTGTACTGTAGTGGTGTATAAATCTTAACAACGAAAGCAGAACGAAATTATTATCAACTCCACTCTGTCATAATGTAAATCAAATTAACGTCTTTCTTGTACTGCATTTCAGTATTTGATAAGTTATTTCCTCCATTTAGGTTGAATCAACTTATTTTGTAGAAAGTTTTAATTTGAAGTGAAATTTAATTTTACAGCATTGTGTGAGGGTAAGAGCACAACCTGTAGGCGCCTGCATGAAATGTACATGATTTATTAGGATTATCACGAAGGCTTAGGGATAAGGTTTTAGGATAGGTGTAGATGGTTCAGACTCTTTATGAAAAGACCCAAATAGGCCTATATTCAGAGCCATAGAATGATTTTTAAAAATATAGGGGTTACAGGCAGAAATCTTTCCTGTGTGAGCAAGTCACATTGAAGCAAAATGTGGAAGGTATCAAAACAGCAAACACTATCACTACAGGAACCAGCCATGTAAAGTACTACTGATGGTAGCACCATCACAGCAGAGTATATCAGCTTATCTAGCATCACAACTGGGTCCAGATCATATAAGCATTCATAACATTACAACCTTTCATAACTCTATGGATTATCTTAAAATCAGGAATGTTAACATTGTAACGCTACAAACACTTTCTTGATTGGGAACCATGTCTGTTGTTACAAGTAACATAGCCAACAGTCACATGTTACAGCTCATCAAAAACATCATGCTCATGTTCAATTCACACACTAAAATTAAAAAATAATCAACCAGACTCATCTTGAAGCAAGAAGTTTATAGGAATTGTAACTGGTAATGTGATACACATGTTATGTCAGCTTCGAAGATATAAACAGATGTAGACCTGAGGGTACATGCTGTACCTGTTGCTGTTTACAGCAGGAGAGGAAGTAAGTGAGGAGGAAGGGTCAGGAGATGAAGAAGACCTTGATGCCCTAAATGAAGATGCAAAGCAAGATGGCAAAGTTGGAAGAAGGAGAGAAAGATCCAAAAAGAAAAATGATTTAGCACCAAGGTGCAGTAAAGTATCTTGCACTATGTTGCATGTTTAGAACTGCTGGTAAAATGTGCTCTGCAATATGTCAGTCAGTTCACAAAACAATGCGTTCTATTGTCATTATATTCCAAGTTACATTTTTGTCATTAGTTGTCTTCAACTAGTAGCTTGAACAAGGCAGCTATATTATGAAAGCATGTCACCTACAGCATGAACAGAACGACCCTCATGTCTGAACCCCCCAGGGCACCCACACATAGGTTTTATTAGCCTCATAGCATTGTGTTTTATACCCTTGTTACAGCTTGTCAGTAGTGAAATACAAGATGTATAATAACATGATCCTTTCATTTATAAAAGGACTGTACTGATGTGAGAATCTTAAGACTGACCATGCAAT
Source organism: Haliotis asinina (assembly GCF_037392515.1). Classification (NCBI taxonomy): domain Eukaryota; kingdom Metazoa; phylum Mollusca; class Gastropoda; order Lepetellida; family Haliotidae; genus Haliotis; species Haliotis asinina. The sequence continues at coordinate 26,746,199 of NC_090291.1, forward strand.
TTTGAAATTTTGATTTTCAGATGGGTATTATTATGTGACATATTTAGGAGATTATCATGAGGAACTCTCTTTGTTTAGAAAGAGGCAAGGAGGCATCAAGTTGGATGGAGAGGTGGAGACCGATGAACCCCCATGTGGAGAGCCAGAGAGCCGTGATCTGATGCTGGAGATTGCCAAGGAGAAGGAAGCAAGGAAGGAAGAACAGGAGAAGAAGAGAGCAGACGACCTTTGGTCGAGCTTTATGTCTGATGTGAAAACACCACCTCCAAGAAAGACTTCTTCCACTGGACTTGGTGACCTGACTAGTATGGTTAAGGTAAATGTTTGCACCTCATGTTGATAACTGTTGTGGACCCGTGAAGGTCCCGGGATAGAATAGGCCGTCAACCCATGCTTGCCATGAAAGGCGACTATGCTTGTCGTAAGAGGCGACTAACGGGATCGGTTGGTCGGGATCGCTGACTTGGTTGACACATGACATCGGTTCCCAGATGTGCAGATCAATGCTCATGTTGTTGATCACTGGATTGTCTGGTCCAGGGTCGATTATTTACAGACCGCAGCCATATTGCTGGAATATTGCTGAGTGCGGCGTAAAACTAGGCTCACTCACTGATTACCGTTGTGATATTTTAAGTTTCAGATACTTGACTACATTTAGTGTACATGTACAAAGAGAATGTTGATTTGAGCAGTAAGCTACATCATATAGCTGAAGTACTGCTGAGTGCACTGTGCACCTGAAACAGTCAGCAAATGTAAGGAACAAATCTCTGCAGTCTATCCAGAACTCCTTGGTTGATGCTGTGATTAGAGATGTCTCTGATTGTATAATCTCTTAAATTCCTTGTCAAAATAGGACACTTATTAATTAGAAACTATGTTTCAGCCAAACAACATCACCCCCAAACAGTCACCATTACAGGTAACATCTGAATCTGGGACCACAACATCAACAAAAATGACCATCACAAAGGTTTTTGATTTTGCTGGAGAGGAGGTCAAGTATGTGAAATGTGATTCAGTAGAGTAACATTTATTACATTGATAACAGGTTTAGTTATGCAGACGATTATGCAGTTGAATATTCTGGACAAAGACCACTCATCATACTTAGCAAACTCATAGTTTAGTTACCACGGTTAGAGTAAAGATGTTTGCTACGGTCACTAGAAGAAATACTTTTGACACAAAGCACAGGAATACTGATACATTACTTTTGCATGACAAACCAAATCAGGGACTGGTTCAACTTTCACAGAGTAACAAAAGAGGTTGATGTCACATCAAGAGAGGCTAGGGAAGAAATAAAGAAACAAGATACTTCATCTGCAGAAGCTAAGAGCAGGACACCAAGCACATCGGAGAAGCCATCAGGGTTATCTGGCATGTGAGTACATGACTGACTACAGGAGGCTTGTCCATGATGCAAATCAGGACCGGTTTACAGTGTAGACATAGCGTAGCCTTGGTATGTGCTAAAGATATGATTTCATCATTTTGTACTGGTCTTGAGTTAAGGCTGGTCTTGAGCAACCCACGCTTTTTGTAAGAGGCGACTGTCATGATTGTGTGGTCAGCTCGATGACATGGTCAACATGTTATTGTATCTGAAACATGTAGATCGATGCCTGTGTTGTTGATCACTGGATTGTCTGGTTCAGGCCACCACAGTATAGCAGGAATGTTCCTGAGTGCTGTGTTAAACAACAAATAGACAAACATCAACAAAATTAATGTCGACTATATCAACCATCTTACCACTGACAGCAGACCATTCCTTTCCCCAGACATTCATGGCCAACTTCACATTCTCCTGATATGCTCTTAATACTGTATAACTGGAGGAAGTTTTGTCAGATGGTTGCTTTTTAACACACATCTAGCCTATGAAGACCTGAGTTAGAATTGATCTTCAGTAACCAATGCTTCATGTAAAGGCAACTAACAGGATTGTGTACTGAGACTCTCTGACTTGGATGACACATGTCATCGGTTCCCAGTTGTGCAGATCGATGCTCATTCTATTCAGGATTTATCCCAACTCAGATCAAACAGACATGATTAATTATCAAACTCCTCATGGACATTACACAGCCATGTTTTGTTACATTGACTGAGAGATGGTGTACAGCTCCTTACAATGATGTCATGTTTTGATGAAATCGTTCAGATACTTGTGACTTTGTTAAACATCAACTTTACTGACAATGCTCTGTGTTATTATTTGAAACTGTAAGTATAGCAGGGAATGGAGTAATCCTACATCATTACCTTGTCAGCTTGCTGTCCGGGTTAACCGCTTTGGTCATGCGGACAAGACACCCGACTTCAGATCAGAATGTCCATGGTTCAAATCTCGGGACAGGACTTTTATGGCCGTCACATTAACGCCCATGAGGGGGCTGAGCACATTCAGGTCAGATTTGAGCAAAATAAGTTTCAGCATCCTGTTATGCTGCACAGTACATGCCTGATGTGGAGCAGGGCATGGAGGTGAGCTGCTTCATGTGTTATGTATGCAGATGATACCATGTAGAAACAGGCACTGCTAGTCTGTATAGATGAGTGTGTACATGTTGGCTTTCTGTCAACAGTGGTGTGAAGAGGCCAGCTGCAGGGGCCGGGGGACTGGGAGGGCTCCTTGGCAAGATAGGCAAGAAGCCTAAGATGAGTGTGCTGGTGAGTACAGTCAAGTAGCTGCTGACCAGAGTTGTCATGTCTCAGCAAAATTCTTCACATTTAGAGGAACAATTATATCAACTTTGAGTTTGTAGATGAAATATTCACAAGTGACAGGTACAAGTCATAACAGAGCCTGTCAGTGAAAAAGACACATGGACTGAGTAAGAGTCTAGTAGCAGACCACAACATTGTAACATACACTCCTAGGCAGGAGACCATGGCACTGTAACATACCTTCCTGGCCAGTAGACTACAGCACTGTAACATGCTCTCCTGGCTGGAAGATAACAGCACTGTAACATACCTTCCTGGCCAGTAAACCACAGCTCTGTTACATACCTTCCTGGCCAGTAGACTACAGCACTGTAACATGCTCTCCTGGCCGGAAGATAACAGCACTGTAACATACTTTCCTGGCCAGTAAACCACAGCTCTGTTACATACCTTCCTGGCCAGTAGACTACAGCACTGTAACATACCTTCCGGGCCAGTAAACCACAGCTCTGTTACATACCTTCCTGGCCAGTAGACTACAGCTCTGTAACATACCTTCCTGGCCAGTAAACCACAGCTCTGTAACATACCTTCCTGGCCAGTGGACTACAGCACTGTAACATACCTTCCTGGTCAGTAGACAAGAGCACTGTAACATGCTCTCCTGGCCGGAGGATAACAGCACTGTAAGACACCTTCCTGGCCAGTAGACTACAGCACTGTAACATGCTCTCCTGGCCGGAAGATAACAGCACTGTAACATACCCTTCTGGCCAGTAGACCACAGCACTGTAACATCCACTCCTGGCCAGTAGACCACAGCACTGTAACATCCACTCCTGGCCAGTAACCACAGCACTGTAACATCCACTCCTGGAAATTAGACCACAGCACTGTAACATCCATTCCTGGCCAGTAGACCACTACACTGTAACATACCCTTCTGGAAATTAGACCACAGCACTGTAACATACATCTACATCTCTCTTGCTTTAGAGTGTTTAATCAGTTAATCTCTGGTTTTCATTATCAGTTTTACCTTGATAATGCACACAACTGGCAGAAACTCGTATATGGCACAGGTCCTCGTGTCACGACAAGGATTGAAGATTTTTTTGTAAAATGTTTATGAATTTTTAGATGAACCCCGACCTGAAATGCTTCACATCACAATATATCTAGACAAGGTTGGACACTTCTGTGTACCCCACCCGTCTGCTTTACCAATCGCTACACTACCATTGCATGCAACCGATAAAAACGAGGGTGTGGTCGCTCAAAATTTATATATATATTTTTTTAATAAATCTTTAATCCCCACAAAGACACGAGGGCCTGTGGTATATGAGGGTCACATGGGGACAAGTAATGATGACGAGTAACATCACTCATTCATAAACATTGTTTTGTGCATTAACTATTATTGCGCCACTCTAATGAGATAATATTAAATTGTAACCTTTATAAACCTAAAGTGGTGTGATTTTATGGTGTGAAAGAAACAGAATACTGTGTTCATGTCAAGTAGGTACCGTTTACCTTACGAGTGTTTCAAAAGGTATATATTTTTAACTTACCTTACCATAGGTCTTAAGCATATTACCTCAAGCTTCACTAGACGAGATCAAACAGTCGTTGATTCGCCATTCCAATGAATGGCTACCTCATGTATTGACGAATGTGTAGGTCCAGAAGTCATGTGATCTCTGTACACAGCGCGGGCCATCCAAAAATCACTTTTACTTCAAGCGTCATCAAAGTGCGGAAGTGTTGTTGGTTTGCTTAATTACAGACCACCTATCGTTTGTGATTAAAAGTTGTTACCTTTTCATCGGTAGGTATGGTTTTTATGCCCTATTTTATTTGTAAAGATGAAGTTTCTTCACTTCCATGGCTACCTCGTGTTGTTCGTGCAATGTGGGTGTTTCCCATGTTGTTTCTTGGTTGTACAGGTATTTGCCGATTTTTCTAGTTCCTTGGCTTTCTTCTCCTTTGAAGGAGCGTTTGCTACACTTTTTATGTAGGTTTTTTTTTGTTATCGTAATATTTTTACATTTTTCCCTCTTTTGCATCTTACAGTGTTTGTGCATGACTCGCCAGTTTTGCACAATTTGTAAAGCCCTGAAATTGGCCAAGGATCCGCACCCGTGGTATCCCAATTGTGCGATGGTTGCTTGCACCTTGGACCAGTGTTGCCATCACTGTGCGCCTTTTTTCAACTACCGATTTCAAGACCTTCTTAGCTGTCAAGAGGAAACACTTCACACAGTCTGGTGCTATGCTTGACGATTCATTGAAACATTTATCATGTTCACCTCAGTCATCGTACAGGAATCAAGATTCCAAGTTGGTGGCTATTGACACGGAGCTAAAGCGGATGTTGAAGCCTATAACAGTGCTTGCTTCGGCCATGTCAGCAACAGCGTGTGATTTGACAGAAGATAAAACTTCTAGGACTGAACATTTCTCAACGCTTTTTCAATGGCAGGGAAAGTGCTTCACGATTCGCTTGCACACTTACAAGCGGCATTGGTCATGACTTTACTTTAGGCCATTCCGGATTCCTAGAATCATGCTCCTGGCATGAGGAATTCAAGTGCCAGCTGTTACGAGCTCCCTTTACATCTAGATTCTTATTTGACAACAGAATCCCGGAAGTGTATCAACAGCGTGCAGAACTCACCAAAGCTGAAGTGTCTTTTTTGCACGTTTGATGTCCTAGGTTCCACTTTTCGTAGGAAGCCAGCGACAAGAGGCAGGGGAGAGAGGCCGCAGAGAGAGGCCAGTGTGGATTTCCTTTGCTAGAGGCCATGGACGGGGGAGGAGCAATGCCGATGGTCAGAGACGACAACATGGGCGTGCCTGTGAGCCTCCCGTGACATCCGTAAGGTGTAGGGGAAGCGCCCTTACTCTGGTCGTTGAAGATTTGGACTCCCAGGACCCCTTTGTTACCGACATCCTGAAGACCAGATACAAGCTGATGCTGACACCACAGTCAAGCATGTATTCTGAGGTACAACATGCTCTGTTAGCAGAAAACATTCAAACATTATTAACCAAACAGGCAATAGAGACAGTGCGAGATCCCCATCAGTCCCCGGGGTTCTACTCACCGATCTTTTTAGAACCCAAGACAGACACACACAAGATGTACATGATCCACAACATGGCAGCAATCGAAAGACTTTGTCTTCCCTAAGTGCCTCATTTTCTATTGATATTGCTGGAGCAGATTCGAGCCAAACAAGCACCCGGAGCATGGCTAGCCAGTCTGGACCTCCAGGATGCATCTCCATGTACCAATTTTTCATCGTCACAGGAAGTTCCTGAGGTTTGTGTTCGGCGGCTCTCATTGCCAATGGAGGGTCCTCCCATTTGGAATTTCCACAGCCCAGTGGTTTTTTACTCAGATTACTTCCCTGATTTCCTGGTCTCTACATCTGAGGTGTATAGAGTTCGACCCCTACATAGACGACTCCCTCCTGAACAACCTCGACCCTCAGTTGCTATGCAAACAGCTGGACTTTACTGCTAGTCTTAAACTGAGGTGGATGATCAATGTCAAGAAGTCACATCTAGTCCCATCACAGGAGTTGACGTTTATAAGTTAGTTGTTTCTGACACACTGAAATCTTGTCAGAATCCCTCAGGATTGGTGGTCGAAGATTCTAAAGTTTGCAAGTTGAAGCCTTGCTCATCCCTTGACCCTTCGGGAGTGGCAGTCCCTGTTAGGTCTTCTCACTTCACAGCCCAAGACTTGACACTCAGGAAATGTTTGATGCTTCGGCCGCTTCAACGGTTACATCTCCATCCTTATCTCCGCTGGTGGACACTTGAGTCATATGTCTGCTTCGGAGTCTCTTTAACCAACTGCCCTCACAACCATGAGTTATTTGTCGCCGTTCAAGTCTTGGGTGCCCCTCTCGACGGCCAGACCACCTCAGGGCTGTGGTCAGGCGCCGAACAAGATTGGCATATAAACCACACCCCATATGAGGAATTCCATTTCATGATTTCATCTGACAGTTCCACAGTGGTATGGATGATTCACAATCAGGGCACAACCAGGTCACAGCAGCTATTGGACCAGATGTTTCCATTAACAAGGCATCCGGACGACAACAACATCATAGCAAGGGGTACAGGAATGTCCTGGCAGATGGTTTTTCAAGACCCGTCAAGCCATCCCCGACAGAATACATTTCCATCCAGAAGCTTTTCAGTAGTTGTGCCTCAATCATGGTCGCCCCCTAATAGACCTATCCGCGACCAGTCTCAATCGGCAGTTGCCTCTGTTCGTGTCTCCCATCCCAGGGCCGGAAGCTTGGGCAGTCGACGCGATGTCTCTGTCATGGGTAGGGCTGGACGCCTATGCCTTCCCACCTCCAATTGTTCTTCCAGCTGTCGTAGACAAACTCAAACAAGGAGGATACGTCTGCTTTTGGTCGTGCCCCGGTGGCCAACCAGGTCGTGGTTCCCAGGTATACAAAGTCTCACAAGCAAAAATCAGCTGCCCTTAACGGATTGGTCGCATCTTCTACGCCATCTTCACATCCAGGATTTGCTCCCTGACCATCGTTGGTTTCATCTTCACAGCTGGTTCATCTACAGACAGCTTTGAAGGCAAAGGGTTATTCTACACATGTAGCTACAGTCATAGTTTTGGCTCACTGGGTGTCGACTAGATCCATGTGTGATGACAAATGGTGTTTTTTTTTTAGAAGTTTTGTCTATAAATCCGTTCTCTCCTCAGATGATAGCTGAGTTTTTTCTGTATCTTCGGCAGTCCAGACACCTTAAAGGCAGTACTACTGGGACATACCTATCGGCCTATCGTGACATGCAAGTTTCCAAGTTGCCAGAACCTGTTGCTATTGTTTTCAAGGTGGAAGACCAGAAAGGCGAGCACCGCCCTCCAGCTTGGGACTTAAATATCATTCTACTTCATCTTAGAGGTTCCCCATATACGCCTTTGGACAAGGCCTCCTTTGAAGACCTTTCCAGAAAGACAGTGTTTCTCTTAGCCCTGGCCACGGCGGCAAGTAATTGAACTTCATGCTCTGGATGTCAGCGACATTCGATTCAAGCAATCTCGACATGTCTGTCTGCATCTAAGATTGTTGTGGGACCTTACTGCTAAGAATCAACTTCCTGGTCAGCCAGAGAGAACGTTCTCTCTTCCTCCTCTTTCTTCGATCTTGGGGCCTCATGATGTGGAGGAAGAAGTTCTTTGTCCAATCAGAGCACTGAAGTTGTATATTGCAAGATCTGCTTTCAGGAGGTGTTCTAGAAAAAGGCCATTTATCCCTTTTTCTTCTTCTACCAAAGGGGAAGTCAACAGGAACATATGGCGTTTTGACTTCGTCAGACTGCCTACGATGCTGCGAATCTCCCTCACCCTTCAGCTAATAACCTGCTTGAGATTAGAGTGCTAGCCTGCACCATGGCTTTACACAGGATTTACACTATCCCTGCCATAATGGAAGGCTGCATTTGGAAGTCAACTTCAATCTTTGCTCCTCCCCACTCTTGGCTCTATGGACCAAGTTTTCAGTAAAAGTGATTTTTGGATGGCTGGCACTTGCACGGGTACAGAAATCATGTCACTTCCATGCCGATACATTAGTCGATACATGAGGTAGCCATTCATGGGAATGGCAAATCAACAACTGTTTCATCTCGTTTAGCGAAGCTTGAGGTAGTATGCACTAGACCTATGGTAAGGTAAGTATTTGAATATATAAAATATTTAGACTTTAATAAAACGAGCAAAACTTGAAACCTTGCAGGAGAAGTCCAAAATGGACTGGAACACTTTCAAGAAGGATGAGGGAATTGAGGATGATCTGCAGATCCACAATAGAGGAAAAGAGTCGTAAGTATTGTGTGGCTTGTCGTTTAGGGAATTTGCAGTAGGCAGCTGTTGATATTTGCTGTGAACAAAGATGATATTAAAATTTCTGTGGGAAAGGTCACCTGGTCCACTGGTACTGTAAGGCATTAAGCAGGTCCCTTTGCATGACTGATTCCCATCTGTTAGCTCACCCATACATCATGCACTTCTTGTCCTTCACTTAGTACATCGTTTAAATACTCAGAAATAAGGTATGTGAAGATCACAATACTGAATCTAACAAAACCTTTTGGGAGGTCGCGTCAGGTATCCTTTGAGATTGACCAATTAGAGCACAGCTTACCAAATCGCGAAAGTGCACATTTGCACATACCTTTTGAACTTTTTATCTCGAAAAGGTTTTGTACCCGAAACGTTCCGAATACTATTTAGCGTATGCTCGCTTCCGGGTGATGCACACAGAGTACGTACAACCATGACAACAGTGAGTAAACAGTCACTGATAATAGTGTTTTTGGAAATATGCAAGGATGTTATTTTGGGGAAATATTAGCTACTGGTCACCATGTCAACAGAAACCCCAAAGCGTATATACTGCAGGTCAAATAACTGTGTTATATGCAGATTTTTGTTTGTGGAGAGATCTATTTCAGTGACCTGAATACTTTGAAAGTCCCTCCGATCCCTAAATAGTAGCCGTTGTCTGATTGGTTAAAGCTATTTTTTTGTCTTGCATTTGATTGGATGGTCATTGGTCGCTCAAAGGTTACCTGATGCGACCTTCTACTAGGTTTTGTTAGCCTCAGTGGTGGAGTGTAATGAAATACACTGAGACTAAGTTAACTTAGACTGCTTATTCTTCGAAGCTGTTATGAATGTTTATATGAGGAAGTAAAGACCTGTGGTGTTAATAACTGGGCGTATCACTTGTAGAATGTTTTATCCTAAGTTGGTATCAATGAATTATGGCTTATTATATGTCCTGCATACCTACCTGTTGTAGAAAAATGAATCTCAAGAGATTTTTAGTAATTTATCCAATTCATCAAAATGTGTAATTTATAAAAATATTATTGATAATTGCACTCTGCAATATTACCTACGTAAAGTGATCATAATTTAGCTGTGGAAAGTGAAAGATTCAGTAGTGTTGAAGTAATAGAAAGAAAATGTGTTTTTCATGAAGACAGCATTGAAGACGAGTTTCATTTCATATTAGAATGTCCCTAATATATTAATTATAGAAAACTGTACATGAAACCATATAACTACAGATGTCCATCAATGCATAAACTTACTCAACTTGTAAGTGTTAGAGATGTTAGGTAAATATCTGTACAAAGCGTGTTGTCTCAGAAATGAAATGAAGCTCAATAAGAGGTAATATCTGTACATTTTCCATTATAATCAATGTTTAGTGTCCACCTGTACCAACTCTCATGTTTGTAAGCAGCACTGATTGTCTGTAAGGACAAAGATAAATAAAGAATCTGAATATGCTAACTAAAGCTTTGAACAGACCAAGCAATAATTGCTTATGTGATCAGACTGTGTTTTCATTGCAACTGATGAGGTCAGTTATAAGTACATAGCTAATCATATTCATTGGGACGATGTGGTGATGTATATTTTCAGTCAAGGTACCAGAAATTGCATCAAGTTGGAGATACATGTATTAGATGTTGTGTATGATACATGAATGAACACTGATTGACTGAGGAAATAAAATTCATAAGAACGAGCTGTAGATGCATCCAGAGTATAGTGGAGATTTATCGGAACATGTACCTTGGAGATATCGAGGGTGTAATGAATAATGATTGACTGAAATCAAATTTCATTGGAATGAAGATAAACATGGTAGTGTTATAAGGTGAAAATCAGTAGTCTGCTGAAGCTGTTATTAAGTGGATTTTGAAGGTCAAGGTCACTTCTTGTTACACCTTTCATGAAAGAAACTAGTCATGCATGACCTCCTTTACTGTTGTATAGATAAATGCTTCTTGGTGTTATTTAGTTCAAGAAACTTTGATTGTGTTAGTTTTTAGGCATTTGAGCTCCCTGTGCTCTAAAATGCTTAGTTAGGGTGAGCTTCTGTACCTTTTCCAGCTGACAGAATTTGCATTCTTGTTCCGGTATTTATCGGTCAAGTATGGTTATTAAGTGAAACAGATATTCTGCAAAATAAGGAGCTGTTAAGTAACAAGGCACATTTAGTTTCCAGGTAGTTTTGCTGGTCACTGATCTGTTGTTGAACAATAAGTCATCACCCAGGCCCAAGCCATAACTGAGATGTAATGTATTCATAGGCTCTTTCAGTGAAAGTATGAAAGTACCGAGGTTTAGTGACATGGGATACTTCTTCATCATATTTACAGATACCTAGAAAGAATGGCCTTTCTCAACCGTGCCGATGTCCGTCAGTTTGAAATAGAGAAATCTCTTCGACTGAGCAAGAGCAAAAGGTGATGCCAGAGCTGTATGTCTGTGAGTACGGACACAATGAAATGTCTGAAATGATGAAATGATGGCTGCTAACTCCCAGCCTGTCTGATGGGTTTGACCAGTTTCAGAGCCTGCTGAAGAAACACTGTGGATGAGAAGAACAATCTGCAGAATACCGGTTCCATAATGGGACAGTTGTTGGTGATGTCACCTACAAATACAAGGAACAGCCATTCAAACCAGGGTTTAGCTACAGTATTGTTTGTAAATCTTCCTAGTATTGTGTGGTTTTCACATACAAGTGACATGCATGGTTCATGTTACTCTGCATGGAGCTCAGCCTTCAGTGTAAACACTTCTCAAATATTTCATATGGGTCTTGTCAGGAAATTGCCTTTGATAGATTCAAGATTTTTTAAGTGAAAAGTTATTGCCCATATTGAGCCATTTTGCCATAGATTAGAATTACATCAGATCAGGAATATCAGTGAAACTGTCCACCATGTAGACCTGCAACCTGTTTCTGAAATCCTCCACAAAGATTGAGGAAATAGTAATAATGATCTCTTGTAACTACATGTGGTGAAATGTTGGACAATTGTGAAAATGACACAGTTCTCTTCAAATATGCTTCATTACATGCAACCATTGGCAGACACAGCACGGTCTGTTCTTAAACAATAAAATATATTTCATTTGTCTGCCATGAAAGAGGTAATGGGATAGTTTGGAGTGAATGTGATAAAAGATGAATTGAAATTGTACTGACTGCATCATTAGTGTTTCTCTGTGAGGACTTTGAGATGTCATTGAACATGGGATGCAGTGACATCTTGCTTGATCGATTGTGTTTGCATCATTTGAATGTAAGGCCAAAGTGTTGAAACACAAAACAGATTATTAGATTTTCATCCATATTTAAACATTATTTAACTCATTAATTGAGTGATTCAAATGTAACGTTAATGCTGACAGAAATGGGATGAAAATCTGATAATTAAATTGTGTTGGTTCTCATTTTGTTTTTAACATGTCCCAGGTCTAATGTATGGAATAAAATCCAATCTATTTAAAACTGTCTTATTTCTTTGTGCATGTATATACCCCCACAACAAAAAAGATACGCAGGACATAAAAACATGTACCCTCAAAGGGGGTTGAAGCATTGTAAAATTATTGTTGTCCCTTAGAGGGTATGTAAGTCCTAAAACATTCAGTGTAAATTTAAGTCTACCAGGTTTTTAGTCATAGTATTCTTGTCTTTTTAATTTTTGCTAGCTTTTCGTACACTCGCCAACGTCTCAAGGGATGACATAAATCCAACTAGGGTCCATGCAGGTAGCAAAAGTACTGCAAGTCCCCATGGTCCCTAGTATGGTGATCTGCCTTCGGTTGTTGGCGATCTATAGCCCCTGTTTTATATTGTATTGTCTGTTTTAATTACTAGAACATTTGACTTCTCCTTGCTAGTTTTATATCCATATCTGTGATAGCCTAGTATTTTACTGTCCATCATGACAGGTTTCATTCTTCAAAACGTGTTCATTTTTCTCATATAAATTGTTTTCGTCACAATATGGTGGAAACATTGCCAATGTGACGTTAAATTGTAACTCACTCACTAAAAACTTGTAGGTAAAAAAAACCAATGCACCATTATTAGCAGGAATGGAAAGAGGATAAGGTATAACAAGAATCCGAAACTTTTCGGATGTTTTCTGGACCCACTGCTGGGCTGGAAAGGCCATGTTGACATTGTGGATGCCTGTTGCAAAAGGATGTTATCTCATCTCACGCACTGGGAGCACATTTCACTACACTGAGACAATTCTGCCTGTATTAATCAGAAGCAAAATATGCTATGGAGTAGTAATATAGCCATGTGCCATAACCCATCTGGTCAAATTGGAGAGGATCCAAAATTCAGCACTGAGGTTCATCACAGGAACTACATCAGTAGAAGCTCAACAGATAAAACTAGATATTCAACCTCGGGCACTCTGTGTAGAAAATTGTATTGCAAAGTTCAATTAACAGCCATATCTTGCCAGATAAAAAGCCAGGTCATGTAAAAAGGTTTCAAGCGTCTGCAGGAGTTTACAAGTCATTTACATGATCTGAAGATCCAACTGGCTAAGGTCCCATCTGCAACAGCCTTCTACAATCCATGTTCTCTTTGGTTTTTGTCTCCTGCTGATATTAAGCTTGCCAGCCAACACTATCAGGTCAGATTTGCCATCCATCTGAAACAAGTAGACTAGGAAATGATAGACACCAAATACAAGCTCCATCACAGGACCTACACTGATAAGACCCTATTAAACAGTGAAGGGTTAGCAGGGGCTGGTAACAGATCATGCTGGGGAATTATTAAAAGCATTATTAAAAATAGAGGAGAAAAGATTCACCAATAATTTGTGTGACTTCCTGTGACTGGGTTAGCAAACAATAAGACGCAGTCCACCAATGTTATTGTGCCTGTTCTAGTCTTTTTGCTTTTCATCCACTGCCTGATAAGATAATGTGGAGCTACACTGAATTTATATCTAGACTTGAAGCTGGTCAATCATTTGAATGTTATTCTTTGTTTAGAAGGCCTGTTGCTGTGGGAACTTTGTCATTATTTTGATGGAAAAGCAAATGACACCCAACAGTTGTACAGGCATCTACAGAGCTTGGAACTTCTTCAATGGGCCGCTGCACATTCTTCTCTACCTCTTTTCTGGCCATTGTTTTGGAAGGTCACAGCTGGGAGATGGTGCCCCTATTCAATTCAACCGTCAGCATGAGGTAACATAAAAACCTCCATGGCTATTTGCTAGTGTTGGGAAATGGTTCTTGACTTGGACAGAATGTTTGTTTGTTCCAAGTGTTACAAGCAGCGGTGGGGTAGCCTAGTGGTTAAAGTGTTCCTTCATCACGCCACAGACCCTGGTTTGATTCCCCACAGATACAATGTTAAAAGCACATTTCTGGTGTACCCCACTGTGATATTGCTGGAACATTGCTAAAATCAAGGTAAACCTAAACTCCTGTTACACTGAACTGTTTCAGTTTAGGTGAGACTTTGTTGCAGTATTTAGAGAATTTCCTGTGTAATATCTGTTTACTCCTTCTGGGTATGAGGTCATTCACAGGAAACCCCTCCAAAATCAGTGTAGACATTTGTTGAAAGTCAGTTGTGTCAATATTGTCATTAAGTCTGTACCAGTGATCCAGGTGGTAGGCTCACCTTGTGTAGTCAAGTGGTCATTCATCACATCCAAGATCTGGACTCGAGTCTCCAGCCACTCACTCACTATATCTGTTATCAGAGAAAGCCATGGCAGAAAGAATTTGTTAATGACACTGCAAAAGCACTTTTATATGTATGTACATATGTATGTTTGTATTTGAACTGTTTCATAGTGACAAAGTGACAGTGGACATAGCCAAGAATTCATATCAACCATGCAATATAATCTTGTGTTTTACATACATCACTGCCTATGGATCTGATTTTAGTGCAACACACCTCCATCTATATGTGTCCACAGCGTGAGGTGAAATGTTCGTAGCATATTTTCAGGACAATTTTGTGATGAGAATGTTTCAGTTTCTGCACCTTTCCAGCCAGCAAACACAACAATCACAGCAAGTAAACAAACAATCTTTATTGGCAAAGTTCATAGTTCACAAAACATTGACCAATACCCATGAATAACACTGTAACCAACTTCAAACCATATGACCTTCATCTGAGCAGCAACTACTCATTATGCCATCACTTGTTCAGGTACAACAGACTAGCCATCACTGATACAGGTGCTACAGACTAGCCATCACTGATACAGGTCCTGTGGACTACCCATCACTCGTTCAGATCCTGTAGACTACCTTCACTTGTACTGGTCCAGCAAAATAACCCTTGCCTGTACTGGTCCTGCATACAGGTTCTGCTGACTAGCCATCACTCATACAGGTCCTGCAAACTAGCCATCACTCATGCAGGTCCTGCAGACTAGCCATTACTGGTACAGGTCCTGCAGACTAGCCATCACTCGTACACATACAGGTCCTGCAGACCGGTCATCACTCATACAGGTCCTGCAGACCAGCCATCACTCACACAGGTCCTGCAAACTAGCCATCATTCATACAGGTCCTGCAAACTAGCCATAACTCATACAGGTCCTGCAGACCAGCCATCACTCATACAGGTCCTGCAGACCAGCCATCACTCATACAGGTCCTGCCAACTAGCCATCACTCACACAGGTCCTGCAGACTAGCCATCACTCACACAGGTCCTGCAGACTAGCCATCACTCATACACATACAGGTCCTGCAGACCAGCCATCACTCATACAGGTCCTGCAGACCAGCCATCACTCATACAGGTCCTGCAGACCAGCCATCACTCATACAGGTCCTGCCAACTAGCCATCACTCACACAGGTCCTGCAGACTAGCCATCACTCACACAGTTCCTGCAGACTAGCCATCACTCATACACATACAGGTCCTGCAGACCAGCCATCACTCATACAGGTCCTGCAGACCAGCCATCACTCATACAGGTCCTGCCGACTAGCCATCACTCATGCACATACAGGTCCTGCAGACTACCCATCACTCATACAGGTCCTGCAGACTACCCATCTCTTGTTCAGGTCCTGCTAACAGCCATCGCTCATACAGGTCCTGCAGACTAGCCACCACTTGTACTGGTCCTGCAAACAAGCCATGACACTGCATACTAGCCATCATACAGGTATTGCAGACTTGCCATCACCCGTACAGGTCTGATAGACTAGGCATCACTCATACAGATCCTGTAGCTAACTAGCAGACTAGTATTTGTACAAGTGCATATAAGTCATCATCTTGCTGGCATGCACAAGAATGCTGGGAGATTCTGGAGGAAATTAGTTGAAATCAATTGTTGCCTGGTTTTCTCATCAGTTGCTGGGCAAGTCATGAAACAGCATTTCATACTTGTTTGAAAGAAGACCATCTCTCACTAAAGTAAGGCGAGGAGAATCCATCTTTCTAATTACTTTCAGCTATAACAATGTACATAAACTTAAAAAAAACAAAGTTTGAACAAGTATGTTGTGTATGAACTGATGCACTACCAGGTGGATTCCCTGGAGACTACATGGGCACCACTGTCTGAGTATTCTGTACAAGAGGAGTTAGGAGGGACAGGGAGATGTGGAGGATTAGCGGAGTCCTCAGGGTCCAAGTCCTCCTTGATGGAGCAAGAGTTGTATCGCTTGTCAGGGTTGAAGTAACAAAACCTGAAACAGATTACACACACCTTTGAAATGAGCAGTAGTAAAGTTAAACAACAAATTCATCAACAATTGTCACAAAGTTCCTCTGGAGGGATGAAGCTAGACAGACACCCCCAATCCAACCTCCACTCACCATATGTCACATAATTTTTTTGGTGGGATGAAGCTGGGCAGACATCGCCACTTTCCACACAGATCACACTGGACCCAGGTGGTGGATGTGTCCTCCTGCCTTAACAGTGTGGCAGGTGGATCAAGCATCTCTCTGTGGACAGTAGGGCTTGGTTTCTTGCTGTTTTTAGAAGACTTGTTCTGGCGGCGACTGTAAGTTCTCACCAGACTGGGGAGCTGTAGGGAACAGTTTCATGTCTCATAACTGCAACAGCTGCATGGTCATTTTCACTTGAAGAATGATACTTTGCTTACACTAGACTAACTGATAAAGCTGGTGATGTAAATTCACTTCCACACTACCATGGGGTCATTCTTGTACAACCAGCTCCTTTTGTTCTGGAGATCCAGATCAGTGGAGCGAGGTAATCCCTAAGGACAAAAGGTGCACATTTTATTTTATTCCCTATGAAATTTTTAATGATGATATTTTACATATTTTACTCCCCGGACTCGGTGGAGGACGCAGACCAGGTTCCCATATGCCAATGCTAAATGGGTGGGATGGCCTCCCCCTTCGGTTTTACAATGTCTACCAATTTCTTGGGGGCATGTTTTCTCCTATACATAACATCCAGGGCAGATCCAGGATTATGGACCAGGACTGAGCACATAAATCATGAAGTCTAAAGGTTAGGGTGAAATGCTCCCGCACACTTGTCATCTTTTGATTGTCTCATGAATACAGCAATACAGCTGGAATATTGCTCAGTGCAGTGAAATCTGCCTGCATACGTCTACAATAGCAGTTGTTCCACAGTACCTTCTTCCGCTTGAGGCTGTTCCTGGGTCGGAGGCGACTGGGCATGGGTTCAATGAGCTCCTCCACCAGCTGTCTTGCTGGGGCGTAGCGCCACTCTGGATTCACCTCACGGATAGCCTGAATGTCTTTCTCAAACTCCTCCCTGAAGTGAACAGTTGGCACCACTGCCAGAAAACTGATAGAAAAACATACACAGCAAGATCTTGCTTTCACTACTAAACTGAAAAAGCATTCAATAGTAAATCCTTCAACCAAAAGTGAAATCAACCTCCCTGTATTTCTCCCACCAACTCCCCAGAAAATCTTAAGACGTGGTTACACACGGTTTTCTGACAATGGTTTGTAAATGTGGGAATCTTACTCATAGGGCTTCTTTTCCTCATTGCTCAGCTTTCTCCACTTGCAACCCAACATGCGTGAGATCTCACGGTTGTCCAGTCTTGGATGCTTAACAGCAATCTGCTGTCGGTGCTCAATGGAGAAGCGGATGAAACCATTCTTTGGTCGCCGTGGTTCATCAACTGCAGTTTGAAACAAAGCATATTTTAGGTTAGGTCTGGTATATTAAAGGAAAAAGGAGGTAGGTGGTTAATATTGATATATCACAATGATTTTGCGCACCATATAATTTGGTCACTGAAAATTCCTTCAATTTCATGTATGTTTGGTTTATTTTATGACAAATTAGGAATGAAATATTATGTTTCAAATAGCTAAATATCAACAAATGTAAATCTGTTTGTCTGGAACAACAGCCATATAAATGCAAAGTCAGATGCTTCTTTGTCTACATCCGACACGTTTCTCTAAACATCTGGGGCATACATGGGATTAACTGGAAGGCTTGGGAACACGATGATCCTGACCACAATGTGGATGCAGTGTTTTTTGTGTAAACACTGTATAGGCCAGTGACCTGCAAAATAATAGTCAAGGTCACCCACCTGCCCTCCGAACTTCCCTGACCCGCACACGTTTGCTACTGTCTCTGGAATCAGAAGATGAGGAGACATGGTCGCTGCTAGTGGGGCCTAATATCGGCGATGACTTGACAGAATTGAGGGATCCATATGTTGATGAAGTTGTCTGCCACGTGTCCTCTGATGAGGTCACATGCCCAACAGACCCATCACTCTCTGCTGAATGAACCTTGCATGCTTCTGTTGACTCACCCGTCCCATTGATATTATTGAAGATAATTGATATTGAAGGCAGAGTTGGACCTACATCTGGGTTACCTGTACATGCCTTTGGACCACAATTCGAACTGGTTGGAAGACATGTTGGTAGAAATGTGAGATCTTCCTTCTGAAGATTCTGGGTGCCTAGATTCCTTTTCCGAACATGAGTGAATACACAAGCCTCTTCCTGAGGCTCTTGAGGTGCGCCTATCACAAGCTGCTGTGCTGTTTGTAACTTTTCCTGGGAGTGTTCCCCATCAAGTGGCTGCATATGACCCTGCTGATGTTCCCTGCTGGTTGTCTGCAGATATCCCTGCTTTTGTTCCTCATTGGATGTCTGTAGATATCCTTGTAGATGTTCCCTGCCAACTGTCTGTAGATATCCTTGTGGATGTTCCCCGTCAACTGTCTGTACATATCCATGTGGATGTTCCCCGTCAACTGTCTTGAAACATCCTTGTGGGTGTTCCCCACCAACTGTCTGTAGATGTCCTTGCTGGCATTCTCCACTGGATGGCTGTAGATATCCTTGTGGGTGTTCCCCACCAACTGTCTGTAGATGTCCTTGCTGGTATTCCCCACTGGGTGGCTGTAGATGTCCTTGCTGGTATTCCCCACTGGCTGGCTGTAGATGTCCTTGTGGGTGTTCCCCACCAACTGTCTGTAGATGTCCTTGCTGGCATTCCCCACTGCCTGGCTGTAGATGTCCTTGTGGGTGTTCCCTGCCAACTGATGGCAGATATCCTCGTTCATGTTCCATGTCAGGTGTCTGTAGATATCCTTGTGAATATCCAGAAGTGTTATCTGGCAAATGTTCCCCTATCATGGTTTGTCCGAGACTCCACTGGAGATATGCTTCCGCAGCTGCCACACACCCGGCGTTGTCTTTTGTGAAGTTGGTGGTGCAGCTTGTCTGGTTATTCCAGTTGCTGTAGATGGGGGGAATGGTGGCAGAGCTGCAAACAGAGGTGGTACTGTCTCCTCGCATCCCCAGTGTGCACACCTGGAAAAGACCAAAAAACTATTAACTGAGGACCCATGTCATCTGATCTTGGTACATCAAATACCAATTCAATATTCCAAAAGACTTAACCCTGCTTTGAATTGCCATTCATGAGAATTTCCCAGGTATATTTATCATCAGAAAACATACGATCCATGTATGATAATTTACTATGTCAAAACACTAATGGATATTTTGTGTTGAGGTGAAAATATAGAATATACAGAAATTGTTAGGCACTGAAAACCATCATGTAATCCATTTTGGTTGTATCTCTTGTATTTTGGAGAAGAATTAGACTATTCTTTCCAGGCAGTTCTCCTTTTGTTGATTCACTTTTCATTTATACACTTTTTCTATCTACACACTGTCCTTGTAGATTCAGTGGAAGAGGTGATATGCAATTAAGACTATATCAAACTATGTTAGAGAACTATACAAGTGTAGCATATAACATGCCCCACAAGCAGTTTTGAAAAGTAAGCCTGTTTCCCGTAGGCATTGCCCACTAATGCACACTAATGCCCACAAATGCCCACTTATGCACGCGGGTAATGTTATATCCAACTTATAAAAAGACCAAAGATATACTTTAGATATAATTTCAGTATTTGGTATTTACAGTTGAAATCAGCTGTGAATGACTGGCAACAAACGCTGTGCAATGCATGTGCACCACACACGCTTCCATGTCCAGCATGTGCACTGCCCACACTACCAGTCTTGCAAGGAACACACAGTTCATACCAGCAAACAATAACATTCTTCACAACATACTTCATAGCCTAATGGATAAAACCACTAAGCTCGTAAGCAAAGGGTTGGGGTTCGCAACGGGTGTAGGCAATACAGGCAGGGGGTCACTATGTAGATAACTGCCCAAGAAAGCAAGATTGTATCAGGTTTGAGGGATATTACGAGAACCCTACAAGTCCCTTAGGAACAATAGCACAACGTCACTGTCGGTTTACAACTGTCATTCTTAAATATTGTGTGTGACAATCACTATGACCGCCAGGTCAATATGCTTCTATTGATCGGGAACTTTGTTAATTTTAGAAGACAATTCATCACAGTTCTTCACTGTTTGCTGGTTTCACAACTAGTTCTTTTACAGATTATAGATCTATTATAGCACTGTTGAGGTACAATATACACCTGTTAAGCCAAGACAAAATTGTTTCGTATGGAGATACATGAAAAACATCTTACCACATTATATTTTGCCATGTCAACATTTTGAAAATCATGTAGAAAGACATCACTGTAGAAGTCGTCAAAACAGCTGATCTGAAACACATGTACACAGTGATGTAGTGAGCTGCCACTGTACCACACGTAAACAAAATGGGAAGCTGGTGTAAAATATATCGACCTCCAAGTGCCTAATACTGGAAATACCTAGTATGATGTGTCCAAGTATGATGTGTCCAAGTATGATGTGTCCAAGTATGATGTGTCCAAAAAACTCTGGAGGCACATTGTTTCTAATGTATGGAGAGTTATGATGATACTTAGATCATATGGTATGTTACTTGGTGAAACTGTCTCCATACATTTCCTACCTCCAAATGCAAATATTTCCAAATCATAATAGTAAATATATATTTTACAAATAATCGGTTTGATGCAACCCTTCAGTGACTCCTGCTGTAGTCGATCCCACTAAAGTATACATAGGTATATCATGTGCTCAGAAACAACTACTCTTCATTACCGTAGCAAATCTCAATTCATTCTCTGTGAATCAAAACATTTATATGATGTCATAAACATAATTCAACTGAATCATTAACAATTGTCTTGAGATAATAATCAAAACTGCTGAATGTAGAGGAGCCAACTCATGATCCACAGATCCTTGTACCGCCATGAGGGAAACTCTGCATGGTGCCTCCTTGTGTCTGTTAAATGTTCAACAATCTTTAACACAACATCCTTGAGTATCCATGACTCTAACAGGTGAGTGAAGAAGTGACCTACCCATTCCTGTGTCACCTCTTGGCCATGACCCACTGAGACTGCTAAAATAGAAACAACACAGATTCATGTAACAAACTCCAGAACACTGAAGCTCACCTGAATATTTAGTCATCTGTTCAAAATGTCAACATAAGGAGACACAAATAGAAAAATGTCAAACTTCTACATATTGCAATCTTAGATAACATCTCAGGTCTAAAATGTTACTTAACATTCATACAAATATTGCAAAACTATATTTTGACCCTGTCTGCTAACTATGAATGTCACAACACATATTTAATATGTGGAGCATCTTCTATGTCTGTCGTGATAGTCAAGTTACAAATTCAGATGAAAGCTCTTGAACAAATTCTGCATTCATCATTTGCAGGAACTTGTCTCAAAACGTTTCAGCATCACCGTGTGGTCAAAGCTGTGTTGAGCCCAACTTCTGGTCACAATGAATTTCCACTATAGGTGACTATAGGATGGTGGCACTGAATTATCACTGCAGGGGACTATAGGATGATGGCCTCACTACAGCTTTTTAAAGGAAGGTGGCACTCATAGTGGCACTGAATGTCTAACTAAAGCTGACTATAGTATAGTGGCACTGAATTTCCACTACAGCTGAATACTGAATGGTGGCACTGAATGTTCACTACAGTTATGTATAGGATGAAGGCACTGAATGTCTCACTACAGCTGACTGTAGGATGGTGTTACACTTGGTGACACTGAATGTCCACTACAGCTGACTATAGGATGGTGGCACTGATGGTGGCACTGAATCTCCACTACAGCTGACTGTAGGATGGTGGCACTGATGGTGGCACTGAATCGCCACTACAGCTGACTGTAGGATGGTTACACTGACTTTCCACTACAGCTGACTATAAGATGGTGGCACTGAATGTATCACCACAGATGACTATAGGTGGAGACACTAAATGTCTTACTACAGCTGAAATGAAAAGAATTTAAAACCATATGAACCTACCATTTTTTAGTGTTGTAAATTTACACATAAAGAGTAAATTGATTGCTTTGCCAAGATAAACATGTGGAAAGAACATACATTATATTGGTATGCAATGCAATTAAGTAAAATTATTCTTTGATCTCTCTCTCTCTCTCTCTCTCTCTCTCTCTCTCTCTCTCTCTCTCTCTGTATATATACTGCTTACCTTCCTGGGTCTTGTGGTTGGGGTCGGCACCCGCAGGGTTGACTCCACTCCAACTCTAAAAGAGACAATACATATATAGTGCTTAATAATCCTTTAAACAAAGATGGCTTTCGCTCATTCAGCTCTGATTTTACGTTTTCTTCCCACATAATGCCTGTATCATTACTGACATTACTGTTCTAAGCAAACATTAGGACTAGACCACTACACACAACTTACTCATAACAGGTCTTTCTTCAGAGAACTCCTTTGCTGTAAACATTTGCTAAACTCATTTAAATGTTGAAATTGAACAAACGAAATAAACCTGTGGCAAAACATTTGTTTTGTCGCCTCCTCCTCTTGACTGGCTTCACGTGTTTTTAAAGTCTTTACGTTAACACTCCTGTACTCACTACAGCTTCTTTTCCTAACCACTTCCCCACTCGGCTCCGCTTATGGGCGTAACTGATGTTAGCTCATTTCCTCGTTAGTTTTAACACATCTTCCAGATTCGTAGGTCTGTCATAACCTAATTCCGAAATCATTGGTACAATGTTAATATGTGTAGATCCACGTTCAACAGGTTGTCAATCAGTCGCTGGTCCCGGTACATCCTAGCCACTCGTTCGGCTCCGTGTATGGCCTTGACCAAAGGGCCTCAACCTATGCAGCTGTATGGCACGCCTGCGTGACCTACATAAAGAGCACCTTGGGAAGGGCGCACTGGAAGATGGTTTATGGCAACGAAATACCCTCTGTATTTAACAAAATAGTTTTTCCACCAAACTAAAACCATTCTGCAGTGAAATATTGTATCGATCATCAGATTATATGATTTCTTAACGCCACACTTTCAGGTAGTCAGTCTTTACGAGGCGAGGCTGTTGCGTCAGACATTGAACACGCTAGCATGATGCCTTGTGTTTAATATTAACAAGAGACTATCTTAAAACTGTGATATGTTCCGCAAAATTGTTTATGTAAATTGAGAATACTTCGAATGTTCTTAAATGCGTCCGAAAATCCACGACACGGAAGTAACATAACATGCACTGTAACTGTTTGCAAAAGGACTGCTGCAGACAGCCATATAATACGGGCTGGACAAACCGCAACATTGATCTACAAAGATGTGAAACCAGGCGCGTAACGTTTTCGCAGACCACGTTGACCAAACTGCGCTGAATATTAACGAATCGTCATTAGCACAAAAACTACAGATCTGTACCCCTTCAGCGCAAATGCACACCTATCATAATCTACATGCCAAAGCTCATGAAAGTGAAAGATTTCTGCGGCCCGTTTCTGCAACAGGTCCGCTATGAGCATCCTACCTGTGTCATAATGTGGTTCCCAGGAACAGCACAGTTTCCATTTTGCATCTGTGCATCCATGAACCTGATTCCAAAGTGTCTGAAACTGACCTAAAACTGAAATGTACAGATAAACATTAAAGATGATACTTAGTGGACTTACATGCTTGAATATAAAAAAAAATTAGATTGTGGCATCTATATAAATAAACGACATATTCGAATCTAAATTATTATTTTAATCGGTTGCTATATTTCGTTGATAGGAAAGAAAAAAAATAATGTACTCGCCCTTTTCTTGTCCAGCAACAAGGAAGCCAGCCGTCTTGTGCCTTCTAGGAACTACACTATGTTGGAGGTGGTCTACCCGGGTCAACAAGTGCGCGTGTTTGTCTGAGCTGTCATTGGTCACCAGCATAATGACTGACACTTTCACACACACCAGGGCGTCATAATAACACTCAAATGCTAACATTTTGAAACGATGTTGTTTCTGATTCTTATTGCTTATATTGCACATTGTTTTCAAACTACTCTCTACAAACACAAGTACCAGAACAGCTAGTGTTCTAGTATTGTCACATTTGCTGAAAACTACTACATAATGAAAACAACGGTGGAGAAATAAATTCATTAATATAGTCGAACATTCAGAAGTTTATTCTGGAAATGCTTGTGAAATGCATATCTGACGCATTTACATGTGTTACAACAAAATGCCTTAAACATCAGATAGTCAAAATGAGTATATTATTCTATTTTCCGTCTTAGTGGGCAGCGAGGACCTTCAGGTCTGTGTTTGTAAACATGTCTCGATCACACGCCCTCTCGTTCCAGCGTTCTATTTATATCTCGGCACGTGCAGTCGCTGACACCCCAGACACCCCGAGACTTGCACTATATACAGTTTAAAAAAGTAGGAGATATTTAATTTTCAAGAGTGATAAGATGGAAATGATGAAAGCAACGAGGAAACAGATGATGAAGAGATTTTAAGAAAAAAAAATGTGACAATTTATTCCATTCCTTTGGAAAAGTTTCATCTGTATGGCTGTATATTACCTTTCATCACATGCACTGGTATTGGCTAGAGACCACATTGTGCAGCATCGGAAGCAGGACACTAAAAAACATTTGAAGCTTACTACACGAGGGGGGTTGATGCGCTACATCTGAAGTTCATTTTTCTAATTTGGTGATTTTTGTCCTGTTTTGGTGTATATGAGTTCAGTTTTGGTGTATATGAGTTCAGTTTTGGTGATTTTTGTCCTGTTTTGGTGTATGTGAGTTCAGTTTGGTGATTTTTGTCCTGTTTTGGTGTATATGAGTTCAGTTTTGGGGATTTTTGTCCTGTTTTGGTGTATATGAGTTCAGTTTTGGTGATTTGTTTGCCGTTTATATGTTAGGTTATTCAATAGACATAACACAGTAGACAGTGGTGAACCCACAGTACCAGAGAAACACTGACATATTCAGGGAAAATGATCAGCAATGCTCACTTTAAAGGCCAGACAGCCAAACACTAATACCCCGATCACACGAAACTCGTTCTCAATACGTTCTTGAAAAATATTCCGATCGGTCCCGTAATGTGTGCGAAGGGACTGGGCGTTCTAAAATGGGACGGTGTGACAATGTACTTAAAACGGAATTGACGTACCCTAGTCTTACTTGGGACGTGTGCGGACGCAAATCCAGTCGGACAATAATTGTAATACGTCTGTACAAATTTTCCACCACGTCCACCCCCGCACTTCAGTTGCTATTCCGCGCAAAAATGTTCAAGATTTTTGTACTACTTTCTACACGGTTTTAAAACTTCGCAATGGGTTCCCATTAGGTTTTACTCTTTCTTAGTACGTTTACCTCACGTAGTTCTTACTACGTGAGCAGTACGATATGACAAGGTTGAGTATACATAGGCCTACATGCGTTTTCAATACATTCGTCGTTTGGGATAGAGATTTTGCCTGTGAAATATGAACAAGCTTGCAGCTGAATGTTGGTATCCTGCATTTGTAATGGAATAATGGAAGCAGAGCAAGAAGCCTGAGAGGCGAATTCGGGCACAGAAGTCTCAGCAACTTGGGCGTCTTCAGGGCTGGTGGATCTGGGACAGGATTTCCCATGACCTGTCTGTCTTGGTCCGCCCTTCTTGCTTTGGAGACATGGTGATGAATGAATGAGACGGACGTTACTCTTCTTGGTTCACATGAGTGGAAAGCTTTTCACTTTTATGATGCACCCAGTGCTTGCCTCAACTTCAAATGATATTCACTTGTTCACTCATTAATATTTGACTTGTAAATAATGGCGCGTGGACTAGTTGATAAAGCGTCGCTTGTTTGATTCCTCAAATGGGTATAATGTCTAAAACCTATTTCCGGTTTCCCAAGCCATGGTATCTAAAAAATGCTAAGGCGGCGTAAAACTATACTCACTCACACATCCGTGTAATTGTCTCTACATCAACGCATCATCAAGAATGTATGTTTGAAGTGAGTTATTCCGTCTCTCTCACTTGGACATTCTGATATCCCAGAGCCCTTTCCTGACCCCATGCGCAAGTTTCCGTCTGGCATAATGCAGTCAGTGAGATTTTGCATGGCGCAGCTGACGTATCTTCAGATCAGAATGCTCCGGGATGTCCCAAACTTGACACTTACGGACAAGTTTGTGTGAAACAAGCATACACACAAGATGTATTGTTAGAAATCTGTGTGCATAGCTTGTGAGTTTCAAATGTTGGATAAAGACTCACCGAATAAATTCTGGCATATATTTCAACCACACGCCCACTACCACTCCACACAAAATATGATATTTCAACAGATTCACTCGCTAATTACTTATATATACTAGTACTCTTCAAAAAAGTAAGGGAACCTGAAATTTCAATTTGGAAAGGAAGTGTAAACGTTAACAAACGTTTCAAATACAGACACCTTATGAACGCACCACCATTTCCTTCTATCACCACCCCTAAACACAACGCATGATATACACGTGCACAACGCAGTAGCCCCATACACGTGCGAACGTGTAATCTGCACATTGTCATGGGTGACAGACACTCAAATAATGGAAGTGTCTGGAAGTTTTCATCAGCTTCTGTACAACCAATGCTAAACGTAGAACACCTGTTTTAACCTCATCTGGATCACGAAGGAAACTCTGGGGCGGGCATCCGTTTCATCGGAAGTGCTAGTTAAATCATCACCGTCGTCGTCATCAACCCAGATCACTCACTTAAACAGTTATACAACCCCTTAGCTCTGAATAACGTTGTACCCAATGTCAGTGTTGTAATAACACAGTTGTGACTATCATCCTGTGCATCTCGTCCACCGTTCAGGTTTTGTTTTAAACTTCATGTTTAGCTTTGCCGTATACACAGAAGCATATGATCGATAATATGAATCCTATCGATCACCAACACGTGTGTAACGACGTCCAAGATCAACATCTTTTCAGGAAGACATGCCACATGAACCTGATCCGCAACGTCATGGCTTAAAAAAACTGTTCAAGGTGGCGTTAACCCAAAGTTGGTCACTCATTTAGTGATCAGAGGCTTCCCCCAAATGTTCCACGTTAGTTCACACAGGTGGAGATCCGGGTTCAAATTGGTCCTCAGTAATCTATTCTCGACGTAAGATTAAATGGTTTGGGTGGTCAAGCTCGCTGACTTGGACCACACATGTCACCATATCCCAACTGCATAGAGAGTTGCTCATGATGTTGATCACTGGACCGTCTTGTCGAGACTTGATTATTTACGGAGCTCAGCTGGAATATTGCTGAGTGCAACAAACAAACAAACAAACAAATCATATCAGTAGCCATGTACCTGTCTAGGATACCACAGAACCAAAAGCAGTCATTAGCAGGGGTGAAGTAACCGGAGCTCAATCAAATGAACTGTAGACTTGAATGTCTTGTCAATGCATTTTGATTGGCTGCGCGATATCAGTCTGAGCGCAAAGAAATTGGAGTTACGTCGCTTGGTGCGTCGTCTGCTCGTCTCTCCGGTCACCATTCCAGTGAACATGTCTTCCATAGAAGGAGAAAATATGCTTCCCTTGCAATCAAATAGCGCCATTTTATAAATGTATGTTTTGTATATGATGAAAAGGTTCTTATTCGGCTGCCTTCATGAATCGCACATGAATCCCGGACCCCCATATGTCACCCCACTTGCCTTCGGCCCTCAAACTCTCGGGTTCATATGGCGTCCGATATCAAATTGACGTTTGTTAAATTCAAATGATCGCACCAGCATGTTCTTTCTCCAACATCCGGCTAATCAGGACGTGTTGCTCTCAACTGCCACATGCGTCAAACAGGTGCAGCCGAGGCTGGTGCCATTTTGGTCAGTAGAAACTTATTTTTTGCAACATGAAGACCAATCAGACGCTTGTGTATCGGTTGTGAATTCACAGTAAATAAATAATTACAGGGAACTGTTGTTACCATGCAGCGTTTACCTTTAATGAAACTATTATCATGAAGCTACTCAGCTGTTCTTGTAGTTGTACCTTAACAGAATTCACTGGCCATATCATGCCTGCATTTGAAGCAAATAGAACTAACTCAGGTACAGGTCGTTAAGCAGAATTGTAGATCAGTTTATATAATCCATAACGTCACTTGTGTAGAAAGTAGACAGGACTCAAATATGCTGAGTCACGTCACGACCCGGCTTCGATTCCCTACACTACAATGTATCAAACCCAGTTCTAGTGGCCCTCAAAGTGATCTTGTGTGAATATTGTTAAAATCAGAGTAAAGCTATACTCACTCTCTCACTCTATTACCAGGCTATTATTGAAGTGCAGTCATATTATGTCTGCCTTTTGCTATTGTACTTAAATGTCGAAAGACGCAGAAAGTCCAGACCACTAACACTTTGTGTCTTTCTGAATGGACACCATGCAATAACTTTCACGTCGACACAGAAGCACTGAACAATTTGAGTAACTTTCCATTAACACCTTACTAAGCCCCCTCCCCCTATTTCAAAGCCGCTAGTGTTATCATATTTATGTTAATTATGTAAACTGATGAAGTATATATCCACCCTCCAAGGAAAAATCTTTGTGCAAATTATTACTGTCATTCTTTATTTTCTGACTATACTGTATACAGTTACAAAAACCCTATCAAACTTCGTGGACTATATCATTCCCCATACAGCTAATCCTTGCATAACACTCCCAGATCACCTTTTTCAGTTGTAGGTGCCAAATGGGTAAACATTAGGTGAAGTAAGAGGACACCGTCAGTTTCTACAACGCTGCACAGCCAACTCCACAGCACGAATCTTCGTCCCATTTCATGATGTCATTTATCCGCTGCAATTATGCCCAATGCTAGTGCTAATGAAAACGGTCTTTATGACTTATCTCCCCAAATATCCCCCTCCTTCCCCCTCCCCCTCCCCCTCCCCCGGTGCTATTAGCATCCAGTACATCCGTGTTCATCAGCCAATCAGCGATGACCTAGTTCCGTCACCTGACCCGGAGATAAACTCAGACTCCCTTGTATATATATGTCAGCTCTGGTTACATTCATTTCACTGTTCCTAAATACGCAGTGTCCTACGTGAACGACCCGGCCCTTCATGGCGTTAAGGATGAGGGGTGCGAAAGTTTTCTTCCTTCTCTGCGTTCTCGGTTACTCTGGAATAGCCAGGTAGGATGGAATCACAACATGTATTCAATAATTATGACTTGTGCATTTCAGTTATAATATATTTTATCATAATATTGTTTTTCGTTTCCTCATAATCCATAATACCCCATGCAATGTAAGGTTTTCAACTGCTGTACTTACAACAATATCACACTCAAAGTTTCGCATTAAATTGGCGATTAAATTTGTGATTCGAATATTGTTATTTGTAAATGAAATATATCTAGCGTTGCTGGAATAACTGCATTATAACTGCTCTCAGTTCTCAAATATGAAATCTCATTATCATCATCACAAAATATATTATATGATTAAGATAGATAGTGTTTGAAATGCTTTGTGGTAAGACCAGTATGAAGACGAGTTGCCAAGTCCCCTCTATAACAAAGAATTAGTGGTAGTGAAGGTACCCTCTGAGACTGAGGTAGTAAATATAGGCGAGTGTTTCAGCAATGAAGTTTTCAAAATGTTGAATATAAGTACCATTACAGTTGATACCAAACTTAAAAAACGCGTATTTATCCTTTTCGAATCAAAATTGAGGTTGAAATTACTTTTTTTTTACATTTGAAAGGTTAGTATGATCGCATCGTTTCCGAGACTGTTTCCTTCTGTGTACAGCATATACTGCGGTAATTGGTTATTTCCTTGACAATTTACCAGACCGTATTCGTGGAAACTATCACTGTGAAATACAAGGATTATGTCAAAGTTTAAAGCTGGATGTTGTATATACTGAATATATAATAATCATCATTTGCAATACTTCTTCATTTCGCCTGGAAACGTATTTGACAAGCGTTAAAATAAAATATAATTAAAACATCTAGCATTGAGTTGAAGTCCTGCTTCGGTTTTTACCCTGGGTGTCTATCAGAGGGAGGTATTGTCTACGTCACACCCTATCTTGGGATGGATGTAAACAATTAGCCTTGGTCCCAGGATGTATAGAGTGCTAGCCTACAGGTGAATAGTAAGTATAGCCTTTGAAGGGTCAAGTCTCGATAAGCAGACAGTACATGACGCTATTCAGTTCAAGGGACATTGTGTTAATTCTAAGTATATTTTCAAGAAATTGCCTTTTTAACTAATAAATATTTTCTCCGAGACCTGTCCAAGCCAAGTAAACAATACCCGCTATGTGTTGAAAACGCCAGAGAAGACAGAAACCAGCTGGTCTGCGTTATTGAGGTCAGCCCTGTAATGATATGTGCGTGTTTCCTAACTTCGTCGTCTGTTCTGCTCTAAACTGTAGATTCCCCCACATTCTTGAGCACACATCGGAATGGCCAGATATGTTGTAATGGATTACACGTTTGAATACGTGACACAGTTTTATGGATGATGAGTTCTTTGTATTCTTGATATGTCAGAGTTAGTTAGTGCTCCTTCAAATTCCACGTTTAATAATCATCATCCATGCGTGATTTTATCATGTCTAGAGCTTACGTACACACACACACACACGCGTACTCTCTTGAAACTTATCATGAAGTTATCATGCTGCTGTCACTCTTTCATTGTTAATTACGAGAATGAGATTGACCATGCACGTTAGCCCGTGATATGAATAGGCATTGTGCAGTATTCTAGATAAATGTTTGTGACACACAGGGGTAGCCTGAACCAAACTGTCAATTGTTCTTTGTGAATTGCATAACTGTCTGTAGCTACAGAGTAATTAACACTAATAGAATGATAGAATGACGAGGCCGAGGGTTGCAACATCTCCCTCTCTCTCTTTCTCTCTCTATCCTCTGTAATTCCACCCCTCCCTCCCTTACTCTCACCCCTCTCTTTCTCTCTATCCCCCCTCTTTCTCCCCCAGTCTCTCCCTCACACACTGTCTCACTCTCCCTCACTATCTTCCCCCTCCCCCCCCCCTCCTCTCTCCCTCTCTCTCGTTCCTTCCCCTCTTCCCCCCTCTCTCTCTGTCTGTCCAATAAGAAAACACAAAAAGTTGACTTTGGCTACTTCTTATTTTCTCCCCGTTTTTTCACCGTCTTGAATACTGGTACCATTTTGTGGACTTGTAACAAAATTCACAAAGAAAAGGTATTCTTTAACTGTTTTAGTATTCTTCTAAAAGTTTTTGAAAGTCAAGTTGAAGGGAATTCCAAGAAACAGGAGTGGTACAAACACATTGTTTGAGACTTATATGTCGTTGTTAGACTTTTTAATGATAACTGTTCACTTTCTTATGCAAAAATAATAGCACGTCATGTAAGTAAAGTAAGTCTTTAATTGATTTATTTATTTTGGTAACTGGTATACGGTGTATCTATGGTTAAAGGATAATTAGTTAAAGTAATTAAACTGAATGACCTATTTGTACCCTTGTTTTTGACTTTACCGCCTTGTCAGTAGATTCTCTCTCGTAATTACAACCATCCGGCGGGGATGTACATAGAGAAGCCAAATTAAGTTTGATAAACATTATAAACTTTATGAAGATTTTTAATGCTGTTTTCAGGGCTTTTGTTGGAGTTATCGCCCCTGGAAAGATCCGCCTCGGAACGAATCAGACCATATTTATTCTTGGACTCGGTCTAAATGATAACGAGCTGGAATATAGGGTGAAACTGGATCCCGGAAGCGCCTCACATACGTTCTACAGTCGCACACACAGAATTCAGAATGGTATGACTTGCCTGTAATGCTTATTTGGTGATGCTTTGTTATTTTGCTGTTGGAATTGTCCGCTTGGAGGATCGCTGCTTGAATTCAATATGAAAATCGGCAATAAATGTTAAGCAATGAGAAGTGTTTTCATCGTTATCTCAGATGATATAGGAATGGCTGGCGAAATGCTTGGATATGAAAACAATGCGTTTTCTGTATTTATTTAGCAAGGCGATTACATTATGGCATTGCAGTTTACCTTGTTATTTTGCGCCGCAAATGCTGTGTTTGCTTTTCTTTGTAGGCATCTTAACGCCAATCGACATCATGGTTGATGCTAATCACATCGTCCCCGCGACATCAAGTGAGGTAACTCTTACCGTCAGGTCCACGCGACCAGGAGGATTTGATAGAGAAGTTGGTATCGAGATTGACAGAAGTCCTGGCTATTTGTTCGTTCAGGTGGATAAACCCATATATACATCCAGACAAAAAGGTGACATTTGTTTGTTTTTATTTGTTTTGTTATTTTTCTTTTGTGTTTTGTGATGTTTTTAAATGTTGATTAACGCCGGGCTAAGCGGCATGTTATCTAAATGACGGCGACGGTAAATATTCAGTTATTGCTTGTCTCGGCTTGGGTGTGGTTATCTCGGAAGCGTACTTCATCCTCCATTGTATTATGAGGCCATGTGCCACAGTGATGTGCCTATTTCACTTACAATATCCATGCACATGTATCTTCACTGCTCAGGTTCTCAATGAGACTTAACCTTCACACGTCGTCGTTTCCAAATTATATATCCGGGCATCGAATACTCAATAAATTCCGGGGCGGAAGTGTAGCCTCGTGGTTAAAGCTGCGCTCGTGATGTCGAAGACCCGGGTTCTATTCCCCATATGACTAGAATATGAGAAGTTAATTTCTGGGGTTCCCCGCAAAGTTGTTGCTGGGATATTGCTAAAGGCCATACTCACCCTCTAGCTCGATAAAATCTGCATGTATAAACACATTATATTGGTGCCGTAACCGACACATGATTGCAGTAAAGTACCGAGTGATGGCAGTGGACGAGGACCTGAGATGGGCACCTTGGCAGGTTCAAGTCAGTCTCCAGGTAAGCAGCTTCTGGTGGTCACAACCTACACTGAATCAACTTAGCTGGTGATGAGTGACGGCTGAGTTGGTGGCTGTTTACTCGGGCCTACCATACAAACAGTGAACAAATCATCAAAACTGAACTCATATACACCAAAACAGACCACGCATCACCAAAATAGGAAACTTTACTTCAGAAATTGCAACAATATCCTCCATAATGTTACTGGTAACTTGGTTTCGTGGTTTGTTGGGGTTACGTGGCGTGGCGGGACGGTGTGTTGTGGTATTATGTGGTCGTTGCATGACGGGATGGTGTGATGTTGTGTGATAGTTGCATTGAGGGATGGTGTGTGGTGGCTGTATGACGGGATGGGGTGGTGTTGCGTGATGGGTTGTTTGGATGGATGGTGTGGTGCTGAGTGATGATTATATGGCTGGATGTTGTGGTGTTTTGTGATGCTTGTATGGCGGGGATGGTGTGGTGCGTGGTGTTTAAATGGTGGGAGTGTTGTGTGGTGGTTGTAGAGCGTAGTGTTGTGAGGTGGTTGTATAGCGGACTGTTGTGTGGTGGTTGTATAGCGGGATGTTGTGTGGTGGTTCTATGGCGGAGTGTTGTGTGGTGGTTGTATGGCAGGATGTTGTATGGTGGTTGTATAGCAGGGTGTTGTGTGGTGGTTGTATGGTGGGGTGTTGTATGTTGGTTGTATAGCAGTGTGTTGTGTGGTTGTTGTATGGCAGTGTGTTGTGTGGTGGTTGTATGGCGGAGTGTTGTGTGGTGGTTGTATGGCAGTGTGTTGTGTGGTGGATGTATAGCGGGGTGTTGTGTGGTGGCTGTATGGCGGAGTGTTGTGTGGTGGTTGTATGGCAGTGTGTTGTGTGGTGGATGTATAGCGGAGTATTGTGTGGAGGTTGTATAGCAGGGTGTTGTGTGGTGGTTGTATAGCGGGGTGTTGTGTGGTGGTTGTATGGCGGAGTTTTGTGTGGTGGTTGTATGGCAGTGTGCTGTGTGGTGGTTGTATGGCGGAGGGTTGTGTGGTGGTTGTATGGCAGTGTGTTCTGTGGTGGTTGTATGGCGGAGTATTGTGTGGTGCTTGTATGGCGGAGTGTTGTGTGGTGGTTGTATGGCAGTGTGTTGTGTGGTGGTTGTATGGCGGAGTATTGTGTGGTGCTTGTATGGCAGAGTGTTGTGTGGTGGTTGTATGGCAGTGTGCTATGTGGTGGTTGTATAGCGGAGTGCTGTGTGGTGGCTGTATGGCGGGGTGTTGTGTTGTGGTTGTATGGCGGAGTGTTGTGTGGTGGTTGTATGGCAGGATGTTGTGTGGTGGTTGTATGGCGGAGTGTTGTGTGGTTGTTGTATGGCAGGATGTTGTGTGGTGGTTGTATGACAATGTGTTGTGTGGTGGTTGTATGACTGTGTTGTGTGGTGGCTGTATTGCAGGATGTTGTGTGGTGGTTGTATTGCAGTGTGTTGTGTGGTGGTTGTATAGCAGGGTGTTGTGTGGTGGTTGTATGGCAGTGTGTTGTGTGGTGGTTGTATGGCAGTGTGCTATGTGGTGGTTGTATGGCAGTGTGTTGTGTGGTGGTTGTATGGCAGTATGTTTTTGTAGTGGTTGTATGGCGGGGTGTTGTGTGGTGGTTGTATGGCAGTGTGTTGTGTGGTGGTTGTATGGCAGTTTGTTGTGTGGTGGCTGTATGGCGGAGTATTGTGTGGTGGTTGTATAGCAGAGTGTTGTGTGGTGGTTGTATGGCGGAGTGTTGTGTGGTGGTTGTATGGCGGAGTGTTGTGTGGTGGTTGTATGGCGGAGTCTTGTGTGGTGGTTGTATGGCGGAGTCTTGTGTTGTGGTTGTATTGCAGGATGTTGTGTGGTGGTTGTATGGCAGTATGTTGTGTGGTGGCTGTATGGCGGAGTGTTGTGTGGTGGTTGTATAGCGGGGTGTTGTGTAGTGACGGTAGATCCGTACTTTCATAACGTTATTATCCACAGAATCCCAGAGGCCACCTGATCGACAGAGTGCTGACTCGTCCCTATGAAGCTTTCACTGGTTCGGAATTCCCCTTGTCCAAAAACCCAATGAAAGGAATGTGGAAAATAAGGGCTTCTTTCACAAATGTAAGTATTTATCTTCCTGGTTTCTCGTTTATCAACCAGTATAACTTCATTTTCATTACGCGAAGAAAGCTTGTTAACTGATATACATGCAGTTTGTAATGCTGAGTTATGCCCCTTAGGCTTGTCATGATTTTATGATAGTGGGATCGAATCTAACACTCATAATTATTGTTATTGGTTTGTTAGATCCGAAATCCGTTCACTGGGCTCATTATATTAGATTACACTAGATTAGAACTCGTTTAGCTTTATTTGCTCCACCATAACACAGCAGACGTGATGTGATGATATTTTAACAATAACAACAACAAAAACACTTAATGGTATTGTTGTATCGGTTTTATTTTATGGCCATCTTCTGTGTTAGATATGCTCTTGATATAAACATAATCAAGATGTACATAAGTGAGGATGTGGATGAACCGGGTTCAACGTAGACAAAGGCTTTGTCTCTGAATATATATAAGGTTGATAGTGGGTGTGAGAGAGTCTGGTTTTAGGCCGCTTTCAACAGTTTAAGGCTTGGGGACACCGGATATGGTCTTCACATATTGTACCCATGTTGTGGGGATTCGAACCCGAGTCTTCGGCACGACGAGCGAACGCTTTAACTACTGGGTTTTCCCACCCAAGTCCACGAGCTAGGGTATGGAGTAAGCTAATCAAGGCTCTTTGACTGGAACACCAAACTATGGGGGTTTTCTTCAAGCACCTTGCGAAACTTTACCTTTTAAGATATATAGTGAGCTTGGAATATGAGACGGCAATGATCCTAACCGTTTAGTGAATAAAAGCTTTGATAACCAAATTAATTAGGTTTGTTGTTTTACGCACAAAAGTATTCATGACGTATGATAGAGGCGTATACATATTTCAATCGAGACAAGACAATTCCGGGATTGATAAGCCACGCAACTACGCCGGGCGATTCACGTCAACCATTAATGCTAGCTTGTCTGACTACCTGATCTGTCATCTGTCAAGTTCTGAATGTGCCAAAGGTCACACGTTGGAATACCGAGTTACCCAGAAGCACATGTCGACTGTGAAAGGCGTTTTCTGCGGATCAGGTAGCCAGACAGACTGACTTGCTTGTCAAGGTGCCGTTATGTGTGACAGTTGCGTGTAACATTAAACTCTGGATTGATTGGTTTAGACCGCTGATAGACCGCTGTAATATTGCTGAGAATTACTAAGAAATCAGAAGATTGAATAATACTGCATATTCTGATAATTTTCAGTTTTCTACTGTATCTGAAGCTACGTTTGAAGTGAAAGATTATGGTAGGTAATGGTATAGTATGCATTATTTGTTTCACATTGTCAGTCCATGACTAGAGGCACATATACGTGAATGTCCATACATATGATAACACCCTTCATTTACTGAATTAACGTCTTCAAGCCAAAGTAAT
Source organism: Haliotis asinina (assembly GCF_037392515.1). Classification (NCBI taxonomy): domain Eukaryota; kingdom Metazoa; phylum Mollusca; class Gastropoda; order Lepetellida; family Haliotidae; genus Haliotis; species Haliotis asinina. The sequence continues at coordinate 26,782,965 of NC_090291.1, forward strand.
TTTATTAGATTTTAACTACACTCTTCAAAACAATAAAAATAAATCAACGCAAAATGGAATTAAAAAATGATACTTACAATTTTGTACACATATATAAACTCAAACATTATTTTAGGGTTGCATACAAGATACTGACTTCAACACCACCTGGAGAACAGCAGTAATGACTGTGATGACCGGTATTCTCATGAAATATGGACAAGATAGCAATGCATTGCTCCACAAAATTTCATTCATGTATCTTTGTTTCCGCCGATCTACACGTCCTTGAATGACAGCAAATTTTCATTGATATTTGGGTTTTGTGTTTCTTTTTGTGTGAAGAGTGTATTTGGGTGGACTCACAGACTTTTTGTACCTGAAAAGAAGGCCTAAGCGAATTACCAAGCCTTACACGACTGGGCCACCTGCCCTCCTGGGGAGACTTATCTCGGGTTTGGGCGAGCATGCACGATTTTTAATAATGGTAACACGACAGTATGTCACTTTTCCACGAAGCGGGTCAATCGTTTGATTCCTGGAGCTGCCATGCCAAAGGATATGTGACCCTCAAAATCAGAGGCTGGGGGAAAAACATGGAATGATCGACCCGAAGTCTGTACAAGACATCCTTCCTTGCAACACGAGTCTGTACAACAGTCCTTCCTTGCAACACGAGTCTGTACAACAGTCCTTCCTTGCAACACGAGTCTGTACAACCGTCCTTCCTTGCAACACGAGTCTGTAAAACACATCCTTCCTTGCAACACGAGTCTGTACAACACGTCCTTCCTTGCAACACGAGTCAGTACAACACGAGTCTGTACAATACGTCCTTCCTTGCAACACGAGTCTGTACAACACGTCCTTCCTTGAAACACGAGTCTGTACAACACGAGTCTGTACAACCCGTCCTTCCTTGCAACACGAGTCTGTACAACCCGTCCTTCCTTGCAACACGTCTGTACAACCCGTCCTTCCTTGCAACACGAGTCTGTACAACCTGTCCTTCCTTGCAACACGAGTCTGTACAACCTGTCCTTCCTTGCAAAACGAGTCTGTACAAGACATCCTTCCTTGCAACACGAGTCTGTACAACACGTCCTTCCTTGCAACACGAGTCTGTACAATACGTCCTTCCTTGCAACACGAGTCTGTACAACACGTCCTTCCTTGCAACACGAGTCTGTACAATACGTCCTTCCTTGCAACACGAGTCTGTACAACACATCCTTGCAACACAAGTCTTTCCTTGCAACACACCTCAAGGTTTTCAGAAACCTGTGCTTAGGCATAACAGACGACATATGTGATCGGGCGGTCAGGCTCGCTGATGGTTGACATATCGTGTCCTAGTTACGCTGATCGATGCTTATGCTGTTGATCACTGGATTGTCTGGTCCAGATTATTTCAATACCACTGCCATGTAAATTTAGATGGAAACAAATAAACACATGCCTTGATTATGCGGCGGAAAAATATATCACTCACTCATAACAAGACCGTACACCATGTATTCATGCCATTGCACTACAGGACAGTATTTGTCTTACAGCTGTCAATGAAAGAAGGCGCATTACACTCTCATAGACATGAAACAAGTAATAAATACTAGTATTTTAACAAGAAATTACATGATTGCTGTAACTCAGTATTTAATAATTGCCACATTACATTATAGACAAGGGCTTAGCGAAAATGAAGTATTGCATAATTCAAGTTATTTGAAATGATTCAGCCATATTCAAATGGGATAATCCCTAATATTTGAAACCCGTGACTTGATTTTTCAGTTTTGCCTCGGTTCGGAGTGCGAGTGAAGTCGAACCAGACAAGCATGGTTTGGGACAACACTGCGCCTCTCCTCTTGTCTATAAAAGCAGAGTAAGTCAGATTAACGCCTCTTTGATTATCTACTTCAATTTGATTTCATGACTTCATAAGCTAAACCAGAACTGAAATATATATACCCCCGAGTAGTGTTATGTTTGTATATGTCACGACGATATGTAAGTATTTGAGCATGGAACAGACGATTCAGTGATTGATGTCATCAGATTCCAAGTACACAACTAAGATACGGTGCATCAAGCAAACCACGAGACAACACGGGATCCCTTTAGTCGCATGCAGGGATTGCTGTAGTCCTGTTTTAACTTCACGTATGAAATAATTGCGACCGGAAAGCTGAGCACCCTCACTCGCCACTGGAACTGTTGAAAGGGTCGTTGGTTGCGACCTGATGAGTGTTCTTATTAAAAAAATTTTCGGTTGCTAAAATATAATTACAGTTGTTACTTTGAAAAAGAGAGATAGAAATGGTGACCTTTCGGAATGGTGGTTACCTTTCTCAAAGCAGCCGTTCAGGGTACGTCACGGACTTTCTAAACCGGACAACTAATATTTTATAAGACCAAACATGTTTGCTGTAGAATAGTAGCTAGATGGTTCTGTTGGATTACACCGCTAAACCGATAGCAGCCACCTTGAGCTGTTTCTGAGAAAATAAGCGAGGGGGTCATCTAGCAGGGCAAGTGCTCTGAGCAGTGAAACGAACGACCATTTTTCAACGGTAATTTTCATGTTTTCAAGCATCAGACTGGCGTGCTTTTGCGCCCAAATCCATTCCCCACGTCTACGCTGTGTTTGAAAGTCCCATTCCTAACTGAACATAAAACATTTAATCATTTTGACTGCTTTGCCGAATATAATACTTTTCAAATATGTTTTATAGTAATAATTTCAATAAATAATAATAGACATGTATAAAGCGCTTGTATCCACGCACTTGTGCACGTTCAGTGCGCTAAGACATTATTACCCCGGTTAATACAAGCTGACTGGGAGACGTTAGAAGGTTAACATTCTTATGACCTATCCCAACGGGTACCCATTCAGTGCTGCGTGAATAGGTGTCATTTTGAACAAACCCATTTGCCTAAGGTGAGACCACATGTCTACTTGTTAAAACTTTCTGTGGAGATTCACGCTACTCATAGGTATGTCTTTTCACAATAACAAAATGTCAGGAAATCATGATATTCAACTTTTTGCACGACGTTTTCAGATACATGTATGGCAGACCAACTCGTGGACGAGTGTCAATGTCTCTTGTGGCCAGACTGCTTGATTTGGACCTAGTTATTATGAATAATCTTCAGTATCAGGTGAGACAGTGTGTTGTACAACAGTACATCTCACCCCGCTGGCACTATACAGTGGAAGCTGTCAAAACCGGCATCTGTCCAGTCCGGCAAGTTGTCAACACCAGCATGTAATCTCAGGCCCATCTTCCACTGTAATATATCCGGCATTAGTTTGTGCACATCCATGCAACCCGTAGACACGTGGGTGCACGACGTTAAATGAGTAAAACAGTAAAGGTGACGCCCAGGTCTCATTTCACGTCACCAGACACAGCGTGTGGTGTTTGAGGCGTTGGGTAGCATTAGCTTGTCACGACGAAGCCCCGTGTTCGATTCCCCATTCGGACGCAATATTTCAAACCCATGTCGTGTGTTACCGCTGAGATATTGCAGGAATACTACTAAAGGCGGCGGGAGATCAGATTCACTCACTTGAATTTGGATGTAGTCGTGTTATCGGCAGTGAATCGGTCCTCCATCTCAGCAACTCAGCGCTGAACCCAGTCTGATAGTGATGTAACCAACTGATCCAAAATCCTGTGTTGTTCGCAGCTGAATGCATCTGGACAAGTCGACGTCGTCATTGATGACAACGAAATGAAAGATACAGAGGCATTGAGAAGTCTTAGTACTGAGCTTTTCACCATCTACGCAAAGATCAACGTGACCGAAGAAAGCACCAACAACGTTGTGCGGGAGGAGTATATAGTAGCCACAATGGCACCGTACCCGTACATACTTACTGTCGTCAACGAAAGGAAATACTACCAACCCGGTCTTCCATACACGTTTGAGGTAATATGATCTCTGAGAAAGGTTAACGACATGTCATGACTGTTCTTCTATAAGCACAACGTGCGCATTAGACTTATGATCAAGAGTTCGAATCCCGGTTTCCTTGTTTAAGTTTCTTGGTTTGCCAGCAGCAGACTTTGATCTGGATTTCCTATCAGTGTGAGCTGACACACCATGATGTAACTGAAATACCATTATTGGAGGAGCCTAAAGTCTAACTCACTCACTCACTCACTTACGCATGACTCATGGCAATATTAAAACATTGAAATGTAATGTTTCTCAGACAATGTTACCTTTAGATAATCTATGGTAAACAGAAATACAAAATAGGAAAGAGTGGGAATTATGGCCGAGTGTGTACACCTTCTAACATACCTGAATACAAGTACACTCCTTAGTGACAGTTGCTCATCATTCAGTTCAGGTAAAACCTCTGATATAGTTCAAAAGAAATTATCCATATGATTTGATTGTAATTGTTGGAAGGGGGAGTATTTCCTGTCACACAATTCCGAATTTGATTACTAAAGTACAATACAAAGTTGCGATAAACCTAACACTCTCTTTCAAACTGTGTATTCTCCGAGGTATAAAATATACAATAAGAAAAATAATTTTGATAAGATCTGTGTCAACCCCAGTGTAGGTCTATTTTCATGAATGGTTTTGATGAGTCCTCTTTTTTGTACCCCAGATGGAAATTACAAATATCGACGGCAGCTTTGCCAAAAACGTGCCCATAGTCGTCGTTAAGACGCCAGGGGAGGAGACGACAACGTTGACGTCAGATAACAGAGGCAGAGCGAGTCGCACCTACATTGCCCCCGAGAGCGGCGACATGACCTTTCGGGTATTTTTATACGTTTTTTTCTTTGGTTTTTTTTTTTTTTTTGTTATTTGGAATACACTATGTATGTTTTATGCACCGGTTCTTCACAAACACGGGCGGTAGGGTAGCCTCATTGCCAAAGAATTCGCTCGTCCCGCTGAAGACCCTGGTTCGATTCATCACATGGGCACAATGTGTAAAGCCCATTTCTGGTGTACCCCGGAGTGATATTGCTAGAATATTGCAAAAGCGGCGTAAAATCATACTCACTCATTCACAAACAGTTCTTCTCTATATTGGGCATGATGGATTAGTGCCTCAAGTCTGTCACCTGCGTCAAGTAATATATACCAAGCATTATCGTCTATCTGGTTAATGGTCCCACCTTTTCACCCATGCTGCTGCGACAGTCTTATGTATCTTTATCTGTCCACCCTTACACATGTGAAGATGCTGTGAGGATGTGCTTCTCGTGTATTTCAGATGATTGTCAGGTGCTGATCCCCTTTTTGATACCGTGTCGTTTGCTTTACTCCGTCAAACGTCGTGAAATCACAAAATGACCTCAAGCTTACATTGCTTAGCTTACCTTATAACTGTTTACTTGTCACATGAACAAACGCTTAACTTGTCGTATGACAAAAGTTTTATTTATCATATGACTGTATGCTTTGTTTATTATGTTACCATATTCATTATCACGTCACCTATGCAAAATTCGCGGATCATATGACCATATTTCTTAATTATCACACGGCAGTATCTAACTAATGCTTGTCACATGGCCAATTGCTGGTTTTCGTTTTGCATTTGATCACGTACTTTTGAAGCGATCATCTGTTGATACATGCGCATGTAACTCAAGCATACGTTGAATGAGAGGAGGTTTGAATTCGGCAACCCATGTTTGTCATAAAAGACGACTAACGGGATCTGGTGGTCAGGTATGGATGGCGCATGTAATCGAATTCCAATTGCGTAGAATGCTGCTCACGGGATCGTCTGGTCCAGTCTGGATTATTGACAGACCACCGCCATACAGCTGAAACGTTGCCGGCTGCGGCGTAAACAGCAAACCAACAATTACACATTGTGTGTTATAATTTGAGGAAGCTATGACGATGTTTCCCAGTATAACAGCCATTTGATTTCAGTACCAACCGGAAGGTCACCCCCTGGATGAAAAACTGCTGAGGGTGAAACCCGTGAGGTCATCAAACAGTCAGTATATTGTCATTGAAGTAACAGAGAAACCGCCGGTATGTATCAGTCTGTGGATGAGAACCATGGTTGTTTCCTGGGGCAGTGGGCTAGCCTGTTGGGTATAAAGCTCATCACGCCGATGATCCGGGTTCGATTCCCCGCAGAGATCCATTGTGTGAAGCCCATTTAGTGCTGTCACGCATCCGTGATATTGCTGGAATATTGCAAAAAGCGGCGTAAAACGATACTCATTTACTCGTTAGTGAACAGCTGATTGTGTTGCTTATTTACAGATATCTGACCACATCCATCCTGCTGTTTTACTTTTTACGCCAAGTTCAGTTTGCTTCCTCGAGACTGGTCAATATTTGGCGTCGACATTGTATGTCCACGTGTCAGTTGCTTGATGGCATGAAGAATGGTAAATGTCTTCAAAGATATAGGGGTGGATTGTGTGAAATGAATTTGGGACTGAACACTATTTTGCTGCCCCTTACATTTTATGTAGCATATTATCATGACCCCATCCACCTGGGGTTTTTTTTCCAATTTTGAAACGATCAGTCTCTACACAATGTTCAAATAGTATAAATCGTCAGTTTGAAAAATGAGATGTGTCCTTCCACCTAACACATCTTGAGCCAGTTGTTGTGGGGACGTTGCTAGAAACGGCGTGAAACCACACTGAATTACTGTGGAACCGTGGCTGTCTTGAAACACTCTGTGTATTGACGTTGTGCCTTCGCATTGTACATGATAATTTTCCACAAATATATGTCTAAAGAAATGAATGCTTTCTTATTCCGTTTTAGCTGAATCGTGATTTACCTGTCCATGTATGGTATCATGGATCTCCCGGTCTGTATTTCATCATGGTGAGTGATGCAGACATAACCCTGATGATTAGTTTGTATACTTTGAAAGTGACTTAAGTGCATACTGACCATGATAATAAAAGGAACAGTGTCGTGAGCGTTCGCTTCATGAGTGGAATCTGACACATTGTGAATCTGACACATTGTGAATCATCATATTAATTATATCATCATAATAGCATGACTAAATTTTCAAAATACCATTGTCGACGTTGTTTGACAAGTGGGCATTTTCTAATTTTCTTTTTATACCCCCGGCATGTAATGCGGGGGGGGGGGGGGGGGGGGAGATGTAGTGGACGCCTCGTCTGTTCGTCCGTCCGTCCGTAATCATTTTGTTTCCGGAGCATGACTGAAAAATCGTTCAATATTTTTAGACCAAAATTGAGAGATATAATTATGTGAACCTATGGTTGTGCCTTTTGCTATTTACAGCTTTTTAGGCATTTTTATTTTATTTTTTTCCATGAAACGTTTTGGTGTTAGTCTAATGGTGGAGTGGGGAGAACTCAAAAACCGTTCAATATTTTTCTGCAAAACTTGATACATATATCAGTCAGAACCTAAAGTGGTGCCTTTTGGAAGTTACAGGTTTTTGTGATTTCTTATTTTCTCGGTTTCCATGAAAATGTTTCGGACTGAGTCTCAAATGGAGAGATGGGCTTCGTTTCCGGAGCAGAACTCAAAAACCGTTCAATAGCTTTCTGCAAAACTTGATACATATATCAGTCAGAACTTAAAGTGGTGCCTTTTGCTATTTACAGGTTCTTGTGATTTATTAATTTTCTCGGTTTCAATGGAAACGTTTCGGACTTAGTCTCAAAATGGAGAGATGGGCTTAGTTTCCGGAGCAGAACTAAAAAAACCAGTTGTTATCTTGCAACAGATCTTGGCATATATAATAAATTCATATATAAGACAGATCTTGATGTGGTTCCTTTTGCCGTCTACGGATATATGACATTTATATTTTTCATGTTTTTTCCATGGAAACGATTCAAACTTAGTCTAAAAAATCATCAAGTAACTGTCAGATGATTTGTCCTTTCAAATATGTGGGGGCCGGGGGGGGGGGGATATCTCATCTTCTGCTTACTCTTGTACTTGATGTGTGATGAAAACACGGTATGATGCAAATATGACACGATTTGTCCCACAAGTAAGAATGTGATGCTGAATGCATCTCAACACATGGTCAGGAGATCTTTTATTTCAAACCATGATCATTTTTCTCCGGCACCCCAAATTCTGCACATCGAGATCCCCCTTCATTTGCATTTGAATCGTAGTTTGTAAATCTTTCTGTTGTAATCAGATGATGTCAGTGCAAATTTCTCAACCAAAATAATTATTATATAATTCCCCTTTACATGTGTTATTAGGAAAGTTTTTCTTTCATTTTAGGTGTCTTCTCGTGGCAAGGTGGTATTCAGAGAAAGTTACACTTCTGGCACGAACGGTCATGACATCAGAACAATCCCGAGAAGGTTTCTGAACGACATGGTACCAAGTGCCCGGATCATTGTGTTTTACGTTGCTTCCGAACACATGGTGGCTGACTCCAAGCACGTTCTTATGAAGACTTCTTGTAGGGAGGAACTAAGGGTATGTACATTTTAGAAGCATGTTTTCTATAGATAAACATAGATATAGTTTAAATCTTCCGACTGCGCCTTATATATCTGCGACCTTCTGTGCCTTGTTTACTTTGGCACCAAATAATGTCACATTGTCTGGCATTACATAAGGATTATTGCACAGGTGCACAGAATGGACCGGTTCGTTTCTCACATGGTTATAGTATGTGTAAACAACATTCTTGGTGTGAGATCTTGCATGTTGCATTCTTTATACGTATGTTTGTACATTTTAAAGGGTACGTTTTCAGATTCGCAAAGTTGGGAACAAAGATTCCTACAAACCCAAAGAAACTGGCCAGATAAGTTTGTCCGGCGGGGCGAACATGCGCGTTGGATTGATGGCAGTGGACAAAGCTGTCTACACGCTAAAATTTGAAAAATCCTTGACAAGAAAAAAGGTACATATTGTGTTTTGTCAGTGCTACGATGCAGACAGAAACTGAGTGAATGACAGAGTGAACATACAACGTCTGTATAGAAATCGAGTTGTGATCAGTAATAAAACATACCCGTGAAGATCCGGGTTAGAACTGATCTAATCAGAATCCCATGATTGTCGTAACAGATGAATGACGAGATCGGGTGGTGAGGCCCCCTGATCTGGTTGATACATGCTAGTATCCCAAAAACTCATGTCGTTGATCACTGGGTTGTCTGGTGCAGACTCTATTATTTACAGAAAGCTGCAAAGGAAGCTGCAATAGGGCTGAGTGCGCGTTAAAAGCAAACAACATTAACACGACAATGCCCAGTATACGTTGATGAAACCAACAACAGCTACTGTCACCTCTACCATCTAAACCGGCACAACATTAGGCACTGCTGCACCTTGTACAATCACCAGCCAGCGGACAGTCACTACTTTCACGACTGCTGATCTGATTGCACCGCTAAAACCATGCCAAACAATACTACTATTACAACAGAACCCGTGAAGATCCGGTCTAGAATTGACCTTCAGTAACCCATGCTTGTGTTAGAGGTGACTAACGGGATCAGGTTTTCAGGTTCTCTGACTTGGTTGACATTTCATCGTATCCCACTTGCGTAGATCGAATCTAATGACGATCACTGGATTGTCTGCTCCAGAATCAATTATTTACATATCGCCGTCATATAGGTGGAACATCCCTGAATGCGGTGTAAATCTAAACTCACTCATTCAGTACTACCGCTACTATTACTGCTACTGCTACTACTACTAGTAGTACTGCTACTACTGCTATGCTACTACTGCTAGTACTGCTACTACTACTAGTACTGCTATTGCTACCACTGCTATGCTACTACAACTAGTACTGCTACTACTGCTATGCTAGTACTGCTACAACTACTACTACTATTGCTACTACTACTAGTACTGCTACTACTAGTAGTAGTACTGCTACTACTGCAATGCTACTACTACTAGTACTGCAACTACTACTAGAAGTAGTGCTATCACCACTGCTACAGCCCCAATGACAACTATACTTACACACACCACCTACAGCCCCAATGACAACTATACTTACACACACCACCTACAGCCCCAATTACAACTATACTTACACACACCACCTACAGCCTCAAATACAACTATACTTACACACACCACCTACAGCCCCAATTACAACTATACTTACACACGCCACCTACAGCCCCAGTTACAACTATACATACACACGCCACCTACAGCCCCAATTACAACTATACTTACACACATCACCTACAGCCCCAATTACAACTATACATACACACGCCACCTACAGCCCCAATTACAACTATACATACACACGCCACCTACAGCCCCAATTACAACTATACATACACACGCCACCTACAGCCCCAATTACAACTATACTTACACACACCACCTACAGCCCCAATTACAACTATACATACACACGCCACCTACAGCCCCAATTACAACTATACTTACACACGCCACCTACAGCCCCAATTACAACTATACATACACACGCCACCTACAGCCCCAATTACAACTATACTTACACACATCACCTACAGCCCCAATTACAACTATACATACACACGCCACCTACAGCCCCAATTACAACTATACATACACACGCCACCTACAGCCCCAATTACAACTATACATACACACGCCACCTACAGCCCCAATTACAACTATACTTACACACGCCACCTACAGCCCCAATTACAACTATACTTACACACGCCACCTACAGCCCCAATTACAACTATACTTACACACGCCACCTACAGCCCCAATTACAACTATACATACACACGCCACCTACAGCCCCAATGACAACTATACTTACACACACCACCTACAGCCCCAATTACAACTATACATACACACGCCACCTACAGCCCCAATTACAACTATACTTACACACACCACCTACAGCCCCAATTACAACTATACTTACACACACCACCTACAGCCCCAATTACAACTATACATACACACGCCACCTACAGCCCCAATTACAACTATACTTACACACACCACCTACAGCCCCAATTACAACTATACTTACACACACCACCTACAGCCCCAATGACAACTATACTTACACACACCACCTACAGCCCCAATTACAACTATACTTACACACACCACCTACAGCCCCAATGACAACTATACTTACACACACCACCTACAGCCCCAATTACAACTATACTTACACACACCACCTACAGCCCCAATTACAACTATACTTACACACACCACCTACAGCCCCAATTACAACTATACTTAGACACACCACCTACAGCCCCAATTACAACTATACTTACACACACCACCTACAGCCGCAGTTACAACTATACTTACAGCACAACTACTACTTGTATGACACCACCAGGCATTAATACCCGTAATTAACCCATGAAGATACGGGTTAAAATCAAATGCGGTGGTTGTTGGACCAGGGTACTTGTTTGTAGCACTTTAGATAAGTATCAAATCAGGCATAGGTTTTTGATTGTTTTTCATGTACATTTTGTTACAATTCAACATGTGTCATTTTTTTCATCATATATATATCCAACTCGCCCACTCACTCGCTACATTTTATGCCATTGCCATCACTACAACCCCAATTCTCGTACGATTTTGTCTTTGGCAGATGTTTGAGGATCTTGACCGTCATGACTTCGGGTCTGGCTCTGGATCCGCAGTGAATAGTTTGAAGATTTTTGAGGTAACTGAAGGTTGTTTGATAAATTGTCACAGTACTCAAGGAGGACTTTATAGCTTGTGCACTGTAGGCTCTGTTTTATTGAGCCAAGATTTTTAGACTGAAAGATGATTTAGATTAAACGAAATTATACGAACTACGTTTTAACGAACTTCACTAACGAGACCGCTCAGTTCGTTGTCACTGATCTTCGTCAGCAGTGAAAGGTATAAGCATTACTGTGTCTCACGTTTGCGAAGAGTAGCGAGGCGCGACTGAACATCAGTTTACGTTGTGCTGGCCTTTTCTCCACAGGCTGCGGGGTTCAAGCTGATGTATGGAGAACGCACAAGGACGTATGTGCCTCTGTATGGTAAATATATATTCTTACAACACTTATATGTGGAGACCACAGCAAAGCTGTATACATTTTGTCACATGAAATGACACGCGGAGAGTGACACGTGTATCCTTTATCCGTGAGAGACAAGTTCTATGAGGGTGAGCTTATCCCTGACGTGTAAGTACAGTCACATTAAGCCTTCATCTCATATGTACGTACAGTCACACAGTGATCCTTCACATGTAAGTACAGACACGGAGAATGATCCCGCATGTCTACATACAGTCACACAGTGATCCTTCACATGTAAGTACAGACACGGAGAGTGATCCCTCATGTCTACATACAGTCACACAGTGATCCTTCACATGTACGTACAGACACGGAGAGTGATCCCGCATGTCTACATACAGTCACACAGTGATCCTTCACATGTACGTACAGACACGGAGAGTGATCCCGCATGTCTACATACAGTCACACAGTGATCCTTCACATGTACGTACAGACACGGAGAGTGATCCCACATGTCTACATACAGTCACACAGTGATCCTTCACACGTACGTACAGACACGGAGAGTGATCCCTCATGTCTACATACAGTCACACAGAGATCCTTCACATGTAAGTATAGACTCAGAGAGTGATTCCACGTATGTACGTATAGTCACACAGAGTGATGAATCACGTGTACGTACAGACACAGAGAGTGATTCCGCATGAGTAAATACAGTCACACAAAGTGATCCATCACGTGTAGGTACAGCCACACAGAGTAATGTCAGTTTAGTGTAAGTACAGTCTCAGATAGTGATCCTTCACGTGTAAGTACATTCACACAGAATTACCCCTCACAAGTAAGTACAGTCACAGTGATCCCACATGTCTAAGTACAGTCACACAGAATTATCCCACAGAGAGTCACTCTTCCCATGTAAGTAGAGTCACAGAGAGTCACCCCTCGCGTTTAAATAGAGTCACAGAGAGTCACTCTTCCCTTGTAAGTAGAGTCACAGAGAGTCACTTCCCATGCAGGTAGAGTCACAGAGAGTCACTTTTCCTGTGTAAGTAGAGTCACAGAATGTCACTCTTAGCGTGTAAATAGGGTCACAGATAGTCACTCTTCGCGTGTAAGTAGGGTCACACAGTCACCCTTCCCGTGTAAGTAAGGTCACTCAGAGTCACTCTTCACGTGTAAGTAGCGTTACAGAGAGTCACTCTTCGCGTGTCCAGGCAGAGTAGATATCCGTCTCATCTACGAGGGGATGTCAATAAGTTTTGAGCCTTGAGCATTTTTCATACCCAGGTGTCACAGCATTGAACCTTGGGGTGTAGCTGATGTGATACATAAGTTTTGGTATCCTACTGTCAGAAGTTATTGAACAGCTCACATTGACAGAAAGAGACCCCCCCCCCCCTCACGGCAGTGAAAATGAATAAAATTGAGTATAGAGCTGTAATTAAGTTTTTAGTTCTTGAAGGAAACTCGGCGAAGAACATTGAAGAAAGGTTTTCAGCAGTTTATGGGAAGTCTTCCCCTTCATCTGCTACCATCAAACGATGGGTCAGTGAATTTAAGCATGGTAGAGAGATTCTTGAAGATGACCCCCGTCCAGGTCGCCCAACAACAAGCACTAGTCAGGAAAACATTGACAGAGTGCATAGACTTGTGCTGGAAAATCGTCGAATCACACTCCACGAGTTAGAGGAGACCACAGGCATTTTACACGGATCCATCGAGACAATTCTTCATGAACATCGCGTCACGTCTAAGGTGTGCGCAAGATGGGTGCCAAGAATCAAATGAAGCAAACAAGGGTCACCATATGCAACTCCATGCTAACCAGATACAACAAGAATCCAGAAGATTTTCACTCTAGGCTAGTAACCTGTGATGAAACCTGGATCCACCACTATGATCCTGAGAGCAAACAAGAATCCATGGAATGGAAACATGTCACTTCTCCCAGGACCAAAAAATTCAAAGCCTCCAGATCAGTGCAGAAGGTAATGGCGACAGTCTTCTGGGATAGCAAAGGCGTCATCCACATAGATTACTTACCAAAAGGAAGAACAATGAATGGGGAATATTACGCTAACATGTTGAGGCAAGTGCGACAGTCAATCAAGGAGAAGCGCGGGGGCAAGATCATACGTTGTATTCTTCTACATCAAGACAATGCTCCAGTACACACCTCTCGCGTTGCAGCCCCTACTGTCCAGGAATGCGGGTACGAAATCTTGCCGCATCCCCCCTACTCTCCAGACCTGGCACCAAGTGATTACCATCTGTTCCCAAATCTCAAGAAACACTTGCGTGGTCGTAGATTTCAGGATGATAATGAGCTTATTGCTGCTACTGAGGCACCTTCTACAGAGATGGCATCAGCGCCTGGCAGAAAAGATGGAACAAGTGTCTTGACTCACAAGGGGACTATGTTGAAAAATAAATGTGGTTCATACCCCATTGTGTTTTTCTATGCAAGGCTCAAAACTTATTGACATCCCCTTGTATATCGACCAACATTGAATTATTCCTCACGCAAATCAGTCACGCGAATCATTCGTGGCCCGCGAAGATCCGGGTAAGAACTGATCTTCAGTAACCGATGCTTGTTTTAGGAGACGACTAATCTGATCGGATGGTCAGACTCGCTTGACTTAGTAGACATATTTATCGTATCCCAATTGAGTAGATCCATTCTCATGCTGTTTGTGAATGGATTGTTTAGAGCAAATTCGATTATTTACAACCCGCCGCCATATAGCTGGAATTTGGCTGATTACGGTGTTCAACAACACACCAGCCAACCAACAAATCACACGGCAGTAGATTAATTTTCACCATACTGGTGCCAATAAGTGTTTATATAAATGCTCCTTGTTCAGGTGTAGGCTGACTCATAAGCTCTTTGTAACATCAAATGTGTGACCACTTGTTAACTATCTTTTCAGAGCACAGCATTTCCCGTGGAGCTTCTTCACTCTCAATAGATGCCGCGGACAGTGCCTTGATTGAAGATCCCATTCTGAGGTCCTTCTTTCCGGAGTCCTGGCTCTTTGAGGAAGATACTCTGGAGTACGTCATACCTACCTATTGTTGGCTTTGTATACTAGTGACCTGGGTTTGTTCGTCCCATCCCGCAGTAATCGAAACCTTTGGTTGGATGGTTTGAGAATATTTGAAAAAGTCACATTGATTTTTTAGCCGGGGAACAAATAAAGCTCTGATAAAGATATAAATGTGTGATACCGAAGAATGGTTTATATTATTCGCATATAATGCGGGGGGATATAGACGACGCCTCGTCTGTCCGTCCGACCGTCCACCTGTAATCATTTTGTTTTCAGAGCTTAACTCACAAACCGATCAATATTATTAGACCCAAAAATGATAGATGTAATAATCTGATCCCGTGGTTGTGCCTTTTGCTATGTACAGATTTTTGGCATTTTTATTTTTTGTGTTGTTTTTCCATGGAAAGTTTTGGTGTCTAATGGTGGGGCGGGCTTCGTTTCCGCAGCATAAATCAAAAACCGTAATATTTTTTCTGCAAAACTTGGTAGATGTCCCAGTCAGAACCTAAAGAGTTTTCTGTTGCTATTTACAGATTTTTGTGATTTATCTTTTAGTTGGAAACGTTTCGGAGGGGGGATGGGCTTCATTGCCGGAGCAGAACTCAAAAACCGTTCAATATTTTTCTGCAAAACTTGGTAGATATGTGTGGCAGACACCAAAGTGGCGTCTTTGGCTATTTACAGGTTTTTGTGGTTAATTATGTTCTCGGTTTCCATGGAAACGTTTAGGACTTTGTCTCAAAATGGAGGGATGGGCTTCGTTTCCGGAACAGAACTCAAAACCCTTTCAATATTTTTCTGCAAAACTTGGTAGATATATCAGTCAAAACCTAAAGTGGTGCCTTTTGCTACTTACAGGGTTTTGTGATTTATTATTTTCTCAGTTTCCATGGATACGTTTCGGACTTAGTCTGAAAAGTGAGAGGTGTGTTCTGTGTCCGGAGCAGAACTCAAAAACTTCTTAATATCTGTCAGTGTTACTTGGTAGGTATGTGTGGCAGACCCCAAAGTGGTGCCCTTTGCTATTTACAGGTTTTTATGATGTGTTATTTTCTCAGTTCCATGAACACGTTGCTGACTTCGTTTCCGGAGCACAACTCGAAAACCATTTCATATCTTTCAAAAGATCTTGGCAAATATACGAGAGAGATCTTGACGTTTGATTATAGATATATGGCATTTATATTTTTTATGAATTCTATGGAAACAATTCAGACTTGGTCTAATAACAAAATAAGTAACTGTCAGATGATTTGTCCTTTCAAATATGTGGGGGCCGGGGGGATATGTCACCTTCTGATGACTCTTGTTCATTTATCGGTTTCCATAGACACGTTTCAGACTTTGTCTCAAAAGTGAGAGGTGTGTTTCGTTTCCGTAGCACATCTCAAACACCTTGTAATATCTGTCAGCAAAACTTGGTAGATATGTTTGGCAGATCCCAAAGTGGTGGCTTTTGCTGTTTACAGGTTTTTGCGATTTATTATTTTCCTGGATTCCATGGAAACGTTTCGGACTTAATCTCAAAATGGAGGGATGGGCTTCGTTTCCGGAGCATAACTCAAAAACCGTTCAATATGTTTCAGCAAAACTTGGTAGATATGTGTGGCAGACCCTAAAGTGGTGCCTTTTGCTATGTACAGGGTTTTGTAATTTATCATTTTCTCGGTTTCCACGGATACGTTTCGGACTTTGTCTCAAAATGGGCTTCGTTTCCGGAGCAGAACTCGAAAACCATTTCATATATTTCAACAGATTTTGGCAGATATATGTGAGAGATCTTGAAGTGGTGCCTTTTGCTGTTTACAGATATATGACATTTATATTTTTCATGACTCCAAGGAAACGATTCAAAGTTAATCTAAGAAGACATCAAGTAACTGTCAGATAATTTGTCTTTTCAAATATGTGGGAGCCACATATGTCATCTTCTGATGACTCTTGTTTTAAACATGTAGGGGCCGGGAGATATGTCAGCTTCTGATGGCTCTTGTTTGTCCTCGAAGACCACCTGGCCAAACATGTTGAAGAGCGGGTGCGAGCGACACGAGTACTGGGCCACATGGAGTGCGAGTACTGCTGTCAAAAGCTCTTTAACCATTCTTCAGTATCACACTGTCATATTTAGCACACACATATCAGACGTGTTTTGGGCTTCCTGATGCAGTAAATGGAAACAAAAGACACACGTCAATAAAATTCCGACTAAACAGTTCAGTGACTGAAATTATGAGATTAGGTTTCAGTGTAACTTGTGATGTTTCTCAAAGAGTAGTAAATGGTTCATCTTTTATGGACCATGTCACCTGAAGTCTGGGAAATGGTTCCTTCATTTAGTTTAGAATGAAATTATCGTCGTCCTAGCATAGATCCAAACAGTTGTGTTCTCTGATTTGGATACTTGTCTCTTTGGAAACAGATTCTGAGTAAATATGTGTCTAATCACTCTTAACACCCACCATAGAATAAAACATTATCAGCAAGCAACCTAAATTATACATATTTCGATCTTTCTTTATGCTCTGTATAGAGCCAATGAAGATAGAAACTAAGGTGAGATTTTTTCCTGCGTTTGTGCTAGGCGGTATGTCGCTGGTATAGATGTAATCGGTGTTGATAGCCTGTATGCAGAGGCAAACAGTGAATTTTAGGGATAGCAATCTGACAAAAATGCAGACATCCAAGAACCCGTTTTTGACACACAAGTTGATCTCTGGAATGCAGCCGAGGTCGGGGGGTCGTGAACATTCGAAGTAGTCCCGCAGTAGAAACTGTTCCCTCCCTACCATGTTCTGGTTCTGTTGTTCTTGGCTCTATCGTCAAACCAAACCAAACCATACCAAACTAGAAACATATGCTGGGTTCGAATCCCGGCTTGCCATGATAAAGTTTCGGTTTGTCTGTAGCATACCTGTGCGTCTGGGTTTGACCGAACTGGACTGAGTCCTGAGACTTTCTTCTCACAGTCCGCTGACACGCCATGTTAGAACTGGACTACCGTTAAACCCAATAGGTTCCCTCCCTCTGTCACTGGGGATCTGTTTCAGCGGAGGAGGTGAGGTAGAGTAGTGGTTTTAACGTTGGCTTATCACACCGAAGACCCAGGTTCGATTCCCCACAGGGGCACGATGTGTGAAGCCTATGTGTGATATTGATGCACAAAGCGATATAAAACCAAACTCACTCACTCAGTCATACTGTTTCAGTGCTGATGGTAGGTTAGTCCGCGACGTGAAATACCCCGACTCCCTCACAACGTGGGTCATGCAAGCAGTGGGCGTGTCTCAAGAACAGGGGATTTGCATCTCGAACACCGCACGAGTCATAGTTTCACAGAACTTCTTTCTTGACATTCACCTTCCCTTCAAGGCCGTGAAGCTTGAAGAGGTTGGGGTTAATGTGACGGTCTCAAGTTACATCGGCTACGATACAATGGTAGGTGTGATTAATGACTGGAACAGCATCCAGACAATCATCACAATATGTCCTGTTTTTCAAATCACTCGTTTAATATTGGACTGCTCTAAGTTTATATCCTCTCCACACTGATGTTTCATCTTATCTAAATCCTCTTTATGTCTTTATATCCTCCCCTCACTCCTACATCTTATCTAAATCCTCTTTATGTCTTTACATCCTCCCCTCACTCCTTCTACGTCTTATCTAAATCCTCTTTATGTCTTTATGTCCTCTCCTCACTCATACATCTTATCTAAATCCTCTTTATGTCTTTACATCCTCTCCTCACTCCTTCTAAATACATCTTCTCCAAATCCTCTTTATGTCTTAATATGTCGTATCTTCTCCACATCCGCTCTACATGTTTTGTACATCTTTCCTGCATGGCAGGTGACATTATCAGCAACTGCTGACGGGCTGTGTATGCTGGACTCTGAAGGTGATGAACTGACGATTCCATCTTTCCAAGTACCAAATGGACAAAAGAGAACTAAATCATTCTCCGTCCTCCCGGTGCGGCCAGGGACGTATGCCATCCGGGTAGAGGCTGTTACTGCGAGCAGAGTTGACAGAGACGTAGTTGAGCGACATCTGGTGGTGGTTGTAAGTCATGTATTATACATGTTTTGTTTACTTATCAGTGGTATGTGTGATCCAATCGACAAGGACACCGCAGTTCCTCGTGCAGAGTTACCTTCCTTACGCTTCTTATGAATGTTGCTGAAATCCCCATTTCACTCTTTCATTAAATGTTGCCGGTTCTTCAGCACCACATCCGTGATTGTGTGTGTGCCTAAAGTGGTTAATGACCAAAGCATTGCAGCCCTTACGCCAACTTGCTGATGCCCCGATTTGTGAAAACCAACCTCCCTCAATGGTACCAAGGAGTAAAGAAAACAGGGTTACACGTTTAATCGCGAATTAATTCGCGCACAACGTGTTTCGTCCGATTTTAATGCACGACTTAATGTGTTGGAATCATGCAGTATATGAACTGATGGTCAAAAGAACGTGAACGATATCTATGTTGATTTGTTTTTTGCAAAGTTGTTGAAGTTAGTAAAATCTTTCTTGGCCAAAACGGTTCGCCCACACACTGACTAATCATGCGCCCAAACGCAGCATGTTGGCTGTGTATGTGCGGAAATGCAAAACTTGCATCTCGGAGATTTTGCAAATTCCTTTTCGAGAACTGGTATAAAAAGAAAGTGAATCGGTGGCCATACATCTCAGCTGACAGAAAATCACAGGCTAACAGCGCAAGTGAGAGGGCCATAGGTACGACGCAGATGGGCTCCATGAGCAGCCATATTGCACAGTTCCCTGAACTGTACTCGTGCTACCATCACCAGACTGTCCCAGCGTTACAGGCAGACTGGCAGCACCCAACACAGATCACGATCAGGCAGACCACGTGTGACGACCCCACAGGGAGACCGCCATCTGCATACTCTTCACCTGTGCAACCGCGTCATCACGGCAACGGAAATGGCGACAGCTGCTCTAGGACATGTCATCAGTCGACATACCGTGTTACAACGTCTACGTGCAGCAGGTATCAGAATTCGACGTCCTCTGCGTGGAATGGCACTGATCTAGGAACATCGTCGTCAGTGGCTGGTGTTAAAATGGGCAGCGAGTGTTTTGTACAGACGAAAATCGATTGATCATGTTCCATAATGATGGCTGGGTGCGAGTATACCATCGCATAGGAGAAAGACTAGCTCCGAACAGCGTCCAAGAAGTGCATCCTTTTGAGTAGGCGGTGTGATGATGTGGGAAGGAATTTCTGGGAATCAGCGCACACGACTGGTCGTAATACGTGGAAACCTGAAGGCTCAGAGATACGGAGATGACATTGTTCAATCCGTGGCAATACCATTGCTTCGCCAGCAACAACAGGGAACACTTCTGCAGCACAACACCAGGTCCTACACAGCGCTTACTGTCCAGAGCTTCTTGAACGCCCAAAATATCCAAGTTCTTCCAGCTCACTCATCAGACTTAAAGCCCATAAGGCACTGATGGGATCACCTGAATCGCCAGGTGAGAAAACGACCACGAGCCCTCAACGAACCGACAAGAACTCGCAGACGCTCTGAGGAACAGTGGAATAGGATTCTTGATGACGCTATTCGGCGGCTGGCGATACCGATGAGACGGCGAGTCTGGTCGTGTATTGCTGCTTGAGGTGGCCATACTCGTTACACAGGATGCGTATGCGTGACCAAAGACTTGACATGACTGGGATATTCCATGATTGACTCTTATTGTATGTGTGAACTGTGCTATTCCTACCCCTCTGCCTTTTACATGACTCGTGCCCATCACCTGTGATGAATTTCTCATAGACACTAATGGTGCATTGTCCCAAATGCTGGCTTCATTAAATGTAATATAACTTGTAAACATTGTATGTTTTACTTTGAGTTTATCGATCATTAATAAGGAAGTTTACTAGTTTAAGGGATATTATGTGACTGCCTATGTCATTCTGAGTTTACAACACGTGTGCCTAAAAGTTGATATTTCCCGGGCGAGAGTGAGGGGTGCACCGATATCACAAGTGTCGTAAACATAATATGACATGGGCACGGATGTGATATTCTGCTATTTACTGAAGTCAAACTGAGGAAAATAAACCCAAATCTACTGTCGAACATAGGTTCGCTACCCGCCGTCGCTGCAAAGCCACATAAGAAACGTGACGTCATAGCATTGTTCATGAAGTCACATTACCATTACAAAGTGATATTTTGCCCAAGAGTCAATCGTTTGAAAAATATGAACCCCGGTATTTTCGCCCTCGCAGGTAAGAAAGTATAAAACTAGCACTACGAATGAAGGAAGTTTACTTTCTTTTGCCCAGTAGTTTAGGGGATATTATGTGACTGAAGAGTTGCTTAATGGGCAAACCAATCACTTGTTTGTTGCAACATATGGTGGCGGTCGGTATATAATCGAATCTGGAAATGCAATCCAGTGACCAACAGCATGAGCATCAATCTACGCAGTTGGGATGCCGTGACAATCAAGTCAGCGAGCCTGACAACCCGATCCCGTTAGTCGCCTTTTGCGATATGCTTGGGTTGATGAAGAACAATTGTTACCCGGACTTTCACGGGTCCTGATACTTCGCAACTATTGTGCTAACTATTGTCATTAACACCGTGCATACTAGATACCTGGAGTCCAGCAGACCACCATGCGTGTCAGAGGGCTACATGGTTTGGTCCGGGTTTGATTCTCTACATGGGTACAGTGTATGAAGCCCATTTATTGTGGTCCACGCCGTGACTTTGCTAAAGGCGGCACAAAGCTGAACTCACTCACTTTAGACTTGCCAGTACTATACATGTGTTCGTTGCTTTCATCATTTTAGTTAGGGTAAATGGCAGGAAAAAGTTCAAACCTAGTTCTCCTAACAAATATCTTGTAACTGCAGTTACGACTCTTTGACGTATCTGTGTCGTATAATAATTTCAGCTCCCCATCAACTATTTCTTTCAGAGTGAAGGCGAACCAAACAAGAAAACAATAACCTTCAACCTTGACCCCAACGGTAAACCCAGGCGGGATGTCACAGTCACACGTAAGGGATTTCCATGCTCAGGGCATGTGTGTAATCAGGTGTGTGTGTAACCAGTGGTGTGTGTGTGTGTGTGAGAGAGAGAGAGAGAGAGAGATCACAGTTGTGTGTATTTAGGGAATGTCTATAATCGGTGAATGTCTTTTTTTTTCTTTTTTTTTTTTCTTTTTTTTTTTTGTGTGTGCGGGCGGGCGAGCGGGCGCGAGTGTCAGTATAAACAGGGGAGGTGTATGTTAAGTGGGTGGTTTCTCTTTTTGTCTACGTTCCCTAAAGATATGTAGGAGTGTGGAATGAGTGCTAATTCTGCTTTATGTTACAGAAACAGTAAATAGACTCATCCAGGAGACAAGCATAGACATGGCGTTTCCAGAGGAGGCCATCCCAGAATCAGAAAACATATATATCACTGCCTCAGGTGAGTTGTCATATTCTTGACTGTCACAACTTTCCACCAGGTGATCTATCACAACCACACATCTTTCCTACAGGTGACCTATCACACACGTTTCCACCAGGTGATCTATCACACACATTTTTCCACCAGGTGATCTATCACGCCCATCTTTCCTACAGGTGATTTATCACACCCATCTTTCCACCAGGTGATCTATCACACCCATCTTTCCAACTGGTGATCTATCACACCCATCGTAGGTGATTTATCACACCCATCTTTCCAACTGGTGATCTATCACACCCATCTTCCCTACAGGTGATCTATCACACCCATCTTTCCAACTGGTGATCTATCACACCCATCTTTCCACCAGGTGATCTATCACGCTCATCTTTCCTACAGGTGATCTATCACACCCATCTTTCCACCAGGTGATCTATCACACCCATCTTTCCAACTGGTGATCTATCACACCCATCTTTCCTACAGGTGATCTATCACACCCATCTTTCCACCAGGTGATCTATCACACCCATCTTTCCAACTGGTGATCTATCACACCCATCTTTCCTACAGGTGATCTATCACACCCATCTTTCCACCAGGTGATCTATCACGCCCATATTTCCTACAGGTGATTTATCACACCCATCTTTCCACCAGGTGATCTATCACACCCATCTTTCCAACTGGTGATCTATCACACCCATCTTTCCACCAGGTGATCTATCACGCCCATCTTTCCACCAGGTGATCTATCACACCCATCTTTCCAACTGGTGATCTATCACACCCATCTTTCCTACAGGTGATCTATCACGCCCATCTTTCCACCAGGTGATCTATCACACCCATCTTTCCACCAGGTGATCTATCACACCCATCTTTCCACCAGGTGATCTATCACGCCCATCTTTCCACCAGGTGATCTATCACGCCCATCTTTCCACCAGGTGATCTATCACACCCATCTTTCCACCAGGTGATCTATCACACCCATCTTTCCTACAGGTGATTTATCACACCCATCTTTCCACCAGGTGATCTATCACACCCATCTTTCCAACTGGTGATCTATCACACCCATCTTTCCACCAGGTGATCTATCACACCCATCTTTCCACCAGGTGATGTATCACACCAATCTTTACTACAGGTGATCTATCACGCCCATCTTTCCACCAGGTGATCTAGCACACCCATCTTTCCGCCAGGTGATCTATCACACCCATCTTTCCAACTGGTGATCTATCACACCCATCTTTCCACCAGGTCAAACCCATCTTTCCACTTAGAACAAAACACAGTTATTTTTCCAACTATGAGAACTTGAGGAAGTAAAACATTAAATTAAAACATTAAATTTTGGTGTTGATGAACAGGTGATCTACTTGGTGATGTCATCAGCAACATCGTCCTTGGTAGCACGTTCCCGTCAGTGTACGACAGTGCCGACAGCCTGATGATGGAGTTGGCTCCGAGCTGCTATGGTTTACTGTATCTGCACAGGTTGCACTCGCTCACCCCAGAAGTGTTCAACAATGGAAGACTCCACATACGATACGGTGAGTGAGTGAGTTGGTCCTTTGAATCATGTCATCCAAATGTTTAGTCACAGGGATGTCCCTGTTTCACTTACTGTTTCACTTACTGTTTCCACACATGTGATGTATTTTCACAGTTTCTAAAGGCTTACAAAGAGACTGCAGTTCTGGCAGTGTGTGTGTGAGAGAGAGAGAGAGAGAGACAGAGAGAAAGACGAAGGGAGGAGATACATTGTGTGAGTGCATGCGCACTCTATGATATTAGATAGTATTTTCTGTAATTAGAACATGCTTGTTACTGGCAGGACAAACAAGACCATGTTTATAATTACAATATTCATCCAGACATAATCCTCATAAGTTGGGAGCCCCACAAGGATGAAAGTGTCAGGAGAAATATAACATGTGAGCAAGAATCGGGTTTATGCAGGCTGAGTACTTTCAGGTGTGGCGGAGTTGATGAAATATCGAACCACTGATGGTGCATTTTGCCTGGAGGAAATTGATGAAGACTTTACACCAGAGCCATCTGCATGGTGAGTGCTGCTCGTATCATTTCTACTCGACCTTGTACCACCATACCATCTTAACCCTATGAATGTCACACCCCTGAGTTGAGCAATAGTCTTCGCACAAGAAGTGACGTAAAGCTTAATGTACAAGGCCACTATCAGTTGTTCAGGTTGGGGTGGTCACTGTCACCTAAGTGAGCAGATCGACGCGCTTAACAACGATGTTGAAAAACAGGAAATATTACAGTAATCGTTGTTGCAGTATGTGGTTTACATCGTTACAGCCATTAGACTGCCACAAGTCTCTTTTAAGGTGTGAGAGTGACATTCGTATGTTGTAAGTGAGTGAGGGAGTAAGATGGTGGGGAAATTAGTGAGACAGTTTGTTAGCG
Organism: Haliotis asinina; assembly: GCF_037392515.1. NCBI lineage: Eukaryota > Metazoa > Mollusca > Gastropoda > Lepetellida > Haliotidae > Haliotis > Haliotis asinina. The sequence continues at coordinate 26,807,907 of NC_090291.1, forward strand.
AGCGAGTGTGGGAGTGAGGTCGTCAGTGTATTTGTTTGACACTGGGTGAATAGATAGTGGGTGTCTGATCGAGTAAAAGAGTCAGGTTGTGAATGGGTGAGTAACGATCGTCTAAGATAAACATAACCTTCAGGGTATCTCCACATGCTTAAGTGAATTACATCCAAAGTACAGAGGTCACGGTAAACGTTGTGAGGTAGAAGTGACGTGAGTAGCGGGTGACACAATGGACAGGCGAGATCACAGGGATTCGAGTCTCTGTTTAGGCAATAATTTTAAAAAATAAAATCTAGATTTTTGCATTCGTATATTGTTTCAATGTTATGATTTACATATATTTCCAATTTGAACGAAATCGGTGAGGAAAAAAAATTCTACCGTTACACTCATTACGTGAAATACATTATGTATTTGAAATACATACTTATTTTTAAAAATTATTGTTCAGAGATTCAAACGACTGTGGGTGAGACATTGGTTAGTTGAGGTAATACATGGTTGAGGGAGTAAGACAGTTGGTGACTTTGTCCGAGTGTGGAAGGTTGAAAGTGATGGACAGATGATGTAGAAGGTGAGGTAGTCGGTGAATTTGTTGGATACCAAGTGACTGGATTGTGCGTGAATTCATAGACAGGGGTAAGTGATCGAGGACGAGAGTCAGGTTGTTGGCGGGAGAGGCCATGGAAGGGCGGGGCAATAAGAGAGTGAGAATTGTTAGTGAGTTTGTATGATAGTGGACAGGAGAAATAGAGGGTGGATGAGCTTGTGGAAGAGTGAGGTGGTGAGTAAACAAAATGGTAACCGTTCAACACCTCAAGTAAAGAAAAGGCACTATGCATTTAAAATACAACTACAGACAATCTTGATAGGACATGTTGGTGTTGCCAGTCACCACTGATTTGGAGTTAATCACTGACGTATGTGTGATTACTGTTCAACATTTAACACTTGTTTCTGCAGATAGTTGAGTCTAGAGTTGCATTTACGTGTTACTTCAGACTCACAGACATGGTTCATACATGTCATCGTATCACAACTGTGTAGAATGATGTTGATCACTGGTTTGTATGTGCCAGACTCGATTTTTACAGACCGCCGCCACGTAGCTTGACTATTGCAGAGTGCGGTGTAAAACAAAACTCACTCACTCACTCTAAGCAACCAGCCCCAGCTGGTAATGGCGTAGATAGGTTCCAGACTCTAATCATCTGGTCACCATTTAGGTTTACAACGTTCGTCCTGAGGTCTCTGTGTTCCGCCGGAACACTACTGAACATTGACGAATACATTCTGGAAGAAGGGTATGAGTGGCTGATGAATCGGGTCAGCAGATCCAACTCAAGAGGATTTGAGATCGAAGAGGACGATCCGCGGGTTAGTGAGGGGATTAAAATTTGAGTTATTTAGGGGAATAGTTACAGTAGATCAGATGAGATTAACGCAATGATGTTTTCATGGGATAAGAGCATTGATATTGTCATGGGATAAGGGCAGTGATATTGTCATGAGATTGAAACAGTGATATTGTCAGCAGTGATATTGTCATGAGATTATGGCAGTGATATTGTCATGAGATTATGGCAGTGATGTTGTCATGAGATTAGGGGCAGTGATATTGTCATGAGATTATGGCAGCGATGTTGCCATGAGATTGTGGCAGTGATATTGTCATGAGATAAGGGGCAGTGATATTGTCATGAGATTACAGCAGTGATATTGTCATACGACCAGGGCAGTGATGTTGTCATGAGATTGAAACAGTGGCATTGTCATTCGATTAGAGCAGTGATGTTGTCATGAGATTAAGGCAGTGGTACTGTCATGAGATTGAGACAGTGATGTTGTCATACGACCAGGGCAGTGATGTTGTCGTAGAATTAGAGCAGTGATATTTTCATGGAATTTGTTCAGTGAGTTAAAGTGCTGTCGGAAATAGCGAAAAAAGTGCTTTTAGGCTGTCACTCTGTATCCCTAAACTTGACACAAACGCAAGTAGGATATGTCGAAATAACCCACATGGTGGCGTTCAGTGGAATGCGTAACAGGATATCCAGAAAAGCATACTCGTAACATCGGGCGAAACTACGAATAGCTGCTGAAAACAATAGATCAGATTACAGATGGCAACGGAGAGTCGACTCGCCTGGCATGAAATGCACGTGCTGCCTAAAGACACCCGTGGTCATCTCAAAGATGTTTTGTGCTTTTTCACGTGTGTTGAATACTAGTATGTTGATATGTTACGTCAGCTATCTCTCATCTATTGATTCTTTACGTCAGCTATATCTCATCTATTGATACTTTACGTCAGCTACCGTGTATAATAAAGCAAACATTAATTTCAAAATGGACTTTTAAAATGAGTCCGTTGTAATACAATATCATCGTACATAATGTGCATAAAGCCATGGTCTGTTCCAAATAAATCGCTTTGGATTTTAAAAATAACCGCATTACTCATTTCTGCACTAATCTCTTCAAAGTAAAGTCCTTTTGCGACGATCCCCATCTCCCTACAACTGAGACTATGGGCCGCACTTTGTTCAACAGATACATGTATTTCACACTTGCACACATTAACTACATAAAATGTAGATATAAATGGGAAAAGAAACAGTTTTTTCCGACAGTACTTTAGTCATGGAATATGAGCAGTGATACAGTCATAATATTAGAACAAATATATTACCGTAGGATTAGATCTGTGCATTAGTTTGACGCGGTGTATGTCATAGTCACTGATACACAAAACCACAGTCGGGGAATAAACCGAACACGTATCAATGTCGGGATTCAAACATGGACAGTGCTGTGTGCATAACATCACTGACTGCCCCACTTTTTAAACTGTCCATGATCTGTTATAATGCCTGTTGTCACATACGATAATGCATAGCTGTTCCTGATAAGAGGCATTCCTGGCGATAAATCTGACCCACCAGAGATGAGTGAGTGAATTGTGATTGTGCAGTATATATTTCATGTTACATTACGGCATGTCAACTTGACATTGGTCCCTTCCAGATGAAATATTTAAAATTGTATTCAAGAACGGCGTTGGATTCGAAGACAAGATGAGTAAATTGGGGTACCTCAGTCACTTACTTGTGTATTTCTGTTCAGTTCATCGATGAAGAAGAAGAGCAGCTCTTGGCTGAGGTCCTAATATCGTCATTCGGGTGCTCATATCCGATGTCTGTAAGTATCATGTCCTCCTGTGGGCCTCGGTTTTTCCGAATGGGCTCTCTTTAAGACTTTCTTTTACACGATTCTCTGGAACTGTCCCTGAACTATACTCATAGAGAGCATGTTAAACGGCACATGAACCCTGGAAATGGTTGCCGATTTAATGATATGGACTTATGTAAAATGTCCTCATGTAGGCCCTGTACTCCGGCATCACATATCTGTGGTTAAACTATCCTCTTGCAGGGCCCTGTTGTCCGGCATCACATATCTGTAAGCAAAATATTCTTATGTTGGGCCCCGTTGTCTGGTACTGCATATATGCATTGTACGTACAATAGGCATTTAGCAACCCATAAAGATGGTGTGAAATGACATCTTCGGGAAAACTGTATATATATATTCTTTGCTTTATAGCAAGAAACTTCAAGAAAAAGGAACTCTTTAAAACAATGGTGGTCACGAATGTCAAGATCAAGGTTACGTAGGATGACCCCACTTACCCTGGCCAAAGTAGCCTATGCCAGACAGAGTCTGAACTACTTTGACTTCACGTGGGAGACAGCAGTACGGGAACTGAAACGAAAGAGAACACGTAATGCTGCCGGTAAGTTAGCTGACTACAATATTCAATGAGGTACGCTAAGGGCCAAAAGCATCTGTTGTCAATTAGTTGAAATCATCCTCTATAATGCAGGGTTTCATATCTCGATATTGTTAGAATATATACTCTTGACCGTCGAAACTGAAGCTTCATTATCGAATAGGCTCATTCATTATCGAATAGGCTCACACTGGGCACTGAGTAAGATGTTCACAGATATTAAAATATATGTAAACTGACTCAAATTGCGTCTATAATACAGAATTCAAAGTGTGCATGTAGATACGGTGTTGAATCGTTCCACGGATTATGTCATTCTAGACTGTAGATGTGATACTCTGGATGGTAAAGAACTTCATACCCCAGATTTCAGATGCCTGCACTAAGAGTACCCACATGTACCCGTTTGGCAGATGAAACCAGCATCATGCTAAAAACTTAAAGTAGTCCTTATGTGCTTTTTTTCATGGGTGGTGGTGGTGGGTGTTTTGTTGTTGTTGTTGTTGTTGTTGTTGTTGTTGTTGTTGTTGTTGTTGTTGTTGTTGTTGTTGTTGTTGTTGTTGTTGTCGTCGTCGTCGTTTTAAATAGTCCCTTGAAATTTGACACACAGGGTACTCCTTTTGGTCTAATGAATATCACGACGCCCACGAGCCAATCATGTACGAGACACGTCCACCTTCAGAGACGATTGAAGCCACATCCTACGCCCTGCTGGTGTTTGTGAAAGTCAACTCGAGACTGCCCTGCAGGTCCAGACGACGACTACGAGGTCGTGTGTATCGGCAATGTAGACACATGTACTTGAATCCCGATGAGATTGCTGAATGGCTGATACAGTGGAGAAATGGGAAAGGATTGTTTGTTGGAGCCACGGTATGAATAATCACAGAGTCTTGTAACGCTAAAACTGGCATCAAGGTATATACTGTCACTGATGGGGCCTTAAAGCCCCTGTCACACTTTTGCGTATATCAAATGCTTATGGGTTCTTTATAAAACATTTTCAGCATGCAGCCGTTCACTCAAAATTGCGAAATATTGGAACTACTTTGGCTACTTTCTGCGTCACACCATTTTCCACTAGGAAGGACGATTTTAGTTTTTGTCTTTCCAAAGACGATATAGTAAATATCGAAAGATTAAAGGTCGCAGTTGTACTTTTATACTATACATAGCTTGGTTTGAGCTGAAACAACATCGATGACATGTGCCACCCGATCCGTTAGTCGCCTCTTACAACAAGTCACCTTTTATGGCAAGCACGGGTTGCTGAAGACTTATTTCACCCCGGACCCTCACGGATTGAATACCTAAAGAATTCATTACCGAAAGCCTCCTGAGCAATAACTCTTTTCACTGTGATGATTCCCATTACAAACAAGTTAAAGGTACTGGAATGGCCACAACAATGGCTCCTACATATGCAACCTTTTTTCTAGGGTATTTAGAGGAAATATCATGTTCTAAAATAGAAGAAACATTTGGCGAACCATTTAATACAGAATTTCAATATCAATGTAAATGATTCTTAGATGACTGTTTTATACTCTGGAAACAAATCTATACCCAAGTTTGTGTTTCACAATAGAGATAAACAGTAAACATCTTCCATTCCTTGATGTGCATGTGGTACATGCCAGTATCTAATAGAGGAAAATGTATACCAGTTCAAGACTGGTCAAATCTTCGAAGTGCAAGATAATATGACATGCGCATCTCAGAATCTCATATATGTCATGTCATATGTCATATGTCATATAATGAACAATGTAATTTATTACTCCCCCATTAAAGATATCACTGTTTAATAATTATACAACGTTATTAAGCATTGTGTAATAATGTAATTTATTACTCAGCCATTAAAAAGTTCACTGTTTGATCATTTTTAAAAATTATTAAGCATTGTGTAATAATGTTTTTTATTACTCACCCGTTGAAGATATCACTTTTTCTTGATTTTACAACGTTATTACAAAGTTATTACACATTGTAAACCAAAAGTTACTGTGTTGTTTAATCTGATTGGTTGAAAAACATGATTAAATGGTATTAGATTCCCGGAAACTGAGAGACTATTCACCGCGTATTGACACGTAAACAATTGTTTTGTTGTGTCATCAACAGTGGTGACGTCATTCAAATCATATTGTGACATAAAGTTAGAATGACGTCACAAATGGGCAGCTCCAGATGCTACCATGGGAACCAGCTGAAACGGCCAGCTGATGACACTTCACTGTTGTATCCGTATTCGATGTAAACGAGTGCAGACACTAAAACCCTTTGGTTTACTTTTGTGTTTACAATGTCGATAAACATCATGTGTTGGCCAATTTCCGGGTGTTATTGAGTATTTGTGTAATAACATCGTGTGATACCGGAAGTATGACGTCAAAGTGTTTTAAGTTATGACATCACAATGCTAATACATCAGTCACAATAGTATTAGACCTTGCTTGACTCGCGGAAAGCTGAGTGTCACCACACTCGTTGGAAACTCGTGAATGGCATCAGTCTCTATCTCGCTTTCTCTCGTTAGACATCAATCCATTCACTCGTTTCATAAATATGGTATTACACGGGATATCGTTTAGTATTCTCTAATTATTTAAGGCAATGCTTAGAATAATCTGAATCCGATTTGGCTCGTAAAGTTATTGTTCTAGATATCTTGCGTCTTCTCGACAAAAGCTAATAGTATTTAGGAGAAACATTTTGAAAAGTTACACTTAGTGCGTATAAATAACGAATTCAGTGCATCAATTGCACATGCTTTGTGAAGAGATTCCCCCACGGTACGGTACGGTACTCTACAGACGTGGCCAGGGAATACAAGGTGACAGCTATTCGGTGTTCTGTGGCCAAAGCCTAACTCACACAGGACTGCATATCAGTGTGGGGTTGAAGTTTCTAACCAATATCCTGGACGCTGTCCGTAATCATCTAAACGCACTTCACATTTGCCCTTTGCTACTCAGAGGTTTAATCTACCCCTGGGGATATAATACCCATAGCGACAAATGAGTGCATGTGAGCAAGGCTTCTGGGGATGTCATTACGTGATATAACTGGCCTTTTATCAATCACAACACCTGGCACTGACAACCAAAGTCCACCTCAGAGTAAGAATTGATCCGTGACAACGTTTTCTAGTCATAAAAGGAGACTTAAGGGATGATACTTTAGACTCGTTGACTTCTAGCTAGCTTGAATATTGTGTCGTTTGTCAAACAGCCACAAAGTCTATAAAATCCAATACAAATTGTGTCAAAACGGTTTCATTACGTACTGTTTTGCATATAATACAGTTGTTTTGATTACTGTAGGTGATATAATTTGTATTTCCCACACTAAGGATACGGCCGTGGCCACAGAAGCTCTGGCTGCCTACAGAGAATCTAAACTGACCCAACAGACCAATCTGGACGTCAATGTTACAGCGTCTCCATCACAAAACTTCACACACAGAATGATGTTTGAGGAACAGGATGCCTTCCTACCCCAGTCTCTCCAAGATGTAGGTATACTACCGCTCATAATTACTTACCTCTTTTCATGGACGTTTTCTTGTCATTTCTGCAGCATTACGGTGGCACTGGTCATTCTTCATTCATTCCTCATTTGCAGCCAATGGATTTTGATAATTTCGCAAACGTATGCGTCAGCTTGGCTGTGGTAATATGTGCAATATGTGTAAATAGCGCCACGATTAAAAGGAAAGGATCTCTGATGTTCTGTTCAGTATGTGTTTCTGTAATGGCTCTTAGATGACACAGACACCAAGGCGTGTTTAAATGAGAGAATATTTTCCAGAAGCATTGCTCGAAAATAGTTCAAATATATTTATCAGTTTCCAGAGGCATGGTAGGACCCACTTTCAGTCCATAATATCGGAGTGAGTGAGTTTAGTTTACCGCCACCTTTAGCAGTATGCCAGAAACATCGTAGCAGGGTAGCCCACAAATGGGCTTAATACATTGAAAACGTGGAGATTGAACCCGGGTCTCGTGACGTTGAACGCTTTACCTACCAGGCCACCCCACCGACTTTAAGTAGTCGTGCGCAGTAGTGCATGACAAGGCCTTGCACAGGAACAGGACTGTGATCCACGATAGCTTCCATATATATTGACTGTGTGCAACGTGTGACTATAACTGTAATGTTATCCATTCAAGAAATTCTCTGGGTCACATTCTTAGGTTCCAGTCGAAATCAAACGACTGGACGTAAACGTTACAGTTCAATAAAATTTCACTTCCGAAACAAACACGTGGTAGCAGACAGGTCAAGGTCAACAGGTGGAAATATAATGAAAAGTCGAGGACGGGACTTGTGGAAAATCATGAGTTTCTAAACATAAACAATTTTGCCGCCGTTTAGATAATCTGCAGAGAATCTGAATAGGCTGTGATGAACTGCTATTTCATAATTAGTATTATCATTTTGGTTCACAAGCAAAAGAACTCAGGGTTTCTTCCAAATTTAGATCCAGGCGTCACTTGACCCGACATGTGTTTGTTGGTTTAAACGTTGCACAACATGTGTTTATACTGGAGAATTAACGTGAGTTGTCTTTCGATCACATGTTCGGCTGTTCCAATGTGTTCCGGGACTGTCATGTAACGGATAGTACCGAGATTTTGGTTACGTCAGACGCATACCAGAAGACGTAAAAAGATGTTGCTTGCCCTGACACGGAGGAGATAAAACACGAATGACTTGCTAAGACGTAGTGTACTGTGTGTGTGTGAGTGAGGAAGTAATGATAAAACAGTGTCATGTTAACGCAGTAGGCTATCACCTGTGTAACGGCACAAGTCCGAAGCAGTGCAAGCTTGAGAAGAGCACTAGACACCGCACATATGTGGGGGCTGTGTTGTGTGAGATGGCAATAAACATGAACGCAACGTTTAACCATTTTCCTCTTCACATTTCTTCATGTTCTAGGTGCCTCTGGGACAAAATCTGCATGTCTTCACAGCCGGAGAAGGCATTGGTCAAATGCACGTGGACGCCAGCTACAATGTCCCAGTCGACGTGAACGCTGACTGCCAGTTTACCATGAATGTTAGACGGTTTGATCTCGATTATGAGAGGTAGGTGGACCTCAGTGTTTCACTGGAAGCTGTCGTCCTCCGACATAAAGTGAGTGGGTGTTTGAGTAGGTGTGTGTAATTGTAGGGTCGTATCGTCCCTCCTTCCCAAATGTTCAATTTCTTTTTAATGGCATTTTGAGAACACATAAATTAGGTTTATTTAAACGAGGCAATGTTTTGATACTTTCAGAGGCATTACTTGGAGATCGTTCAATATTTGTATCAGTTGTCAACAGGATAGGGGCCCACTTTCAATCCATAATATCTGTGAGTGAGAAATGTATCACGGCTGACGACATTAAAATGGGCTTCACACATTGCACTCCTGTGGGGAATCAGACCCGGGCGTTTGGCGTGACGAGCGAACGCTTTAACCACAGGGCTACCTTATTGTCCTATAATATCTTCATAACACAATGAGTGAGTGAGTGAGTGAGTATGCCAGCATCATTACGGGAGACCACCAGAAACATGCTGTCCACATTGTACGGAATTAGCAGTTCGACCTCGGGCTTTCGGACACAATTGTTTTTGAAATTTAAGAAATGAGCAAGACTTTACTTTGTACACTTCCAAACATTACACAACACAATACTTCATGTGTACGTGAGTAAGATGCTTTGCAAAGGCTGAAGGTGTGGATACTTCAGGGTTTAGTTTTCATATTTAGATACAGGCATTTCTGTGGGCCCATGTGTGTTCCTGGTTAACAATGTAATGCAATTGGTAAAAATATCATGTTCGGGGTCGCAGTTTCCTACACATTTAACGGGCCTGTTTGACTATTTTAGGTTTCTTGTGGTTTAGTAAATACCTGATAGAACTGAACGGCCAGCGAGCATCCATTGTGACATACCTGACAAATCTGTTTTAAGTATTAAGTTGTCCGTGGGAAACAAAGTTAAAATTAATTTCATTTAACTCTGGTCTGATTTATATACCGTAATGAGCCTGCTTTCGGATATTCATAAGGTCAAGTATTATTATAAATGTTATTATGTGTCATAATAATAGGTATGTATCAATATAATCGATATGTATAAATATAGTTACTTACTGAGTACTCACGTCCTCAATATCTTTTGTTCGTGAATAAATCAAAACGTTTAAAAATATCTCGTAGGGATATTTTCCATATTCAACATCCACGTTCTATAATCTGTATGTATTTTTCAGGTGAGATAACTATGGTAATTGTATTCATCTCGTTTCCCTTTCAGTCTGCGTGAAGGCAACACTGGCGTGTGTTCGGTGTGTGGTCCACGACTTACCTGTCCTAAGGGGGACCGTTTCACGTGTTCTATTGATTCAGATGTAGGGGGCATCCATGCCCCTCCCACTTACTGTTTAAACGTGTGTTTGAAGTAAGTAGTGCCTTGTTCCAGAAATAGTACCTGAATTTTGTTGTATATCCAAAGAAAACTCATGATTAAACGAAGCTATCACCAAAATGCGGGAATATATTTATAAAATGGTCAATGATAATATTTTATCAATTACTGCATTAAACGGCCTGAGGCAGTTCATTTTACGTATCCCACCGGGTACCCATACACTGTAATGACGAACAGTTTTGTCCTAGCTTTATGTAAGTAAGTATAATTAAAGCTCGAATCCTCCTGGAAACGGAAGATCACAAGCAGGTCATTTCAGCAGAAAGACGATGACATCCCAATAAAATATGATAATTAGAAAAGGCTCTTTGTCTGACAACTCTCGGGTCCTACCAGTGCATACCAAAATGGGGTGGACTCCCTCACAGATTGTAGAAATTTGAAAATATTCTTTCGTTTAACTCTGTATGTGCTGTACTGATTACTTGATGATTATCAAACTTTTATTGGATCTTGGAAATAATACGGAACATGTATTGGAATGTACAGACATGGGGTGGGATGGGTGAGTGAACGAGTGGACTAGATGAACACCTTGAATACTGTCACAATTATATCTATATGAATGGCCTGTGACGCAGTTTGTTGGGCAGAGTTACCGTCACGCACGCACACACACACACACACTCTCACACACACACACCGTTGGAGTATCACCGTTGCTATAGTTTCTGTTTTCTAGCACCAAACATTTGCATCAACGTTTGAACAACTAAGAGTAGCATCCCTCTGGACCTACTCCCACATCAAGCTGACAATCCGCCAAATGACGGGTATGAATTTGAAAGAGGCAATATCCAAATCTCATTTACATAATACTTGTTTTATATCCATCAGATATAACGGCAACTTCAACCATGGCAAGACCTTTGTCCGCGTTCGAATGCTGAGTGGCTATGTTCCCAATGAATGTGACCTCCAAGAGGTAATAGTGAAATGATGTCCGAGTTTGATCGTCAGCAATTTATATGGGATACCCTATGAATAAATGCAAATGTTGATTAAACAGAGGTGGTGGATTTCCTTGAACTACCCGGGTGGTAAATGTAGCAGTAGTTGGTGAACAAGTAGTAGTTGTAGTGGTAGACGTTGTAGATAAAGTCACAGAAGCAATAGTATTCATACCAGTGACCATGCAAACAAATTACTGCTGAATGTAAGCAAACAATGAAACTAACCCTTCTTTGCCTTCTGTATACCAGATAGAGGGGGAACGGGTTGTCTCAGCAGCGTTCAACGACGACTACGTTCTAATACAGCTGAGAAGGGTCAGTATTGAGAACACAAGATCTCTTGCAATGGATAATTTATATATCTTAGAGACTTTTGACCGTCATTTCAGTCTCAAAGAAAACCTAAACTGTGAAACACGTTAAGTGCAGTCACGGTTACATGTATATGAAGGAAAGCCTGTCTGCTTCACTCACCCGTTGACCTCCTGGTTAAAATTAGTCTTAAGTAAAAATGCTTTGTCGTATTAGGATCAGGTGGTCAGGCTCGCTGAATTGCCTAGCACATACCAATGTCTCTAATTGCCCAGATCAATGCTCATGATGTTGGTCTCTGGATTGTCTGGTTCACACTTGATTTATAGACCGCCACTCGGTAGCTGGAACATTGCCGAGAGCAGCGTTTCATTATAAACACACATTCACCACCCTGCTGAGACCTGCCTCCCTACTGGCAATCCTAAGAATGAGTGAGTGAATGAGTGAGTTTAGTTTTACGCCGCACTCAGCAAAATTCCAGCTATATGGCGGCGGTCTGTAAATAATCGAGTCTGGGCCAGACAATCCAGGGACCAACAACATGAGCATCGATCTGCGCAATTAGGAACCGTTGACATGTGTCAACCAAGTCAGCAAGCCTGATCACTCGATCCTGTTAGTCGCCTCTTACGACAAGCATAATCGCCTTTTATGGCAAGCGTGGGTTGCTGAAGGCCTATTCTACCCCGGGAACTTCACGGGTCTCCTAAGAATGAGTGAGTGAGATTAGTTTAACACCGCAAGAGTAACACAATCGTAGGGAAGTGAGTATGGTTTTACACCGCTTTTAGCAATATTCCAGCCATGGCGGAGACACCAGAAATGGACTTCACACATCGTACCTATGAGGGGAATCGAAACCGGGTCTCCAACACAACTCGTCATTCGTAATGATCAAATAATTGATTGACGTACTATTGTTTTAGGTGAGCGCAGAAGAAGAAGAGTGTGTAGGCTTCCGTATTATGAAGATCAATGATGTATTTCGTATTAAGCCCGCAACGGTCACACTACGGAGCTTCAATGTGGACGGTGAGATCTTTGAAATATTTTTGCTTTCCAGGGATCTAGACGACAGAAACCTTTGACTGAGGGCTGACATCCGAGATTTGTCCAAATTATCATCATGGACACGATTCACAGAGGTCACCAGCTGTTAAGGTTTCACGTTGTACTTCCGTGCGACTCTCTCTGACTGACTGACTGACTGACTAGCTGAGACTGACTGACTGGCTAAGACTGAGGTCTTTCGCTGTTTTGCTCAATATTCCAGCAATATGACTGCAGTGGCCACCATTTAACGAGTGTCATAGCACCCCATGAGAAGGCAGAGAGACCTCCGTTGAAATGTTGCTGATATATGCCTCAGTATAATTGCGGATTATTTTGACATATGTCAGCAGTACTATGTCCTTAATTTTGAAGTAAAGTCCACGGTATCTGAACACAGGCTACACAAATTCTCACGTCAACATGACATCACGGCATGATATAACTAAGGCTGCATAAAAACATTAAATGTTTCACGGGCACATTTGTTTCAAACGTGACAAGGGCGGTGAGACTGTTCCTTTAATTTACTTAGTCCAAGTATGCCTCTGCACTCACCTGTCATGTATAATCGGGCCAATAACAGTAGACACGGGCTTTTGACCCATCCAACCTTTTATTCAGCCTTAAGTATCACACACACAGAACTGTCACAATCCATATGAGAATCAGTCTTCAGAAACCTATGCATGTCGTAAGAGGCGATTGACGGGTCATGATCGCTGACTTGTTCAAGATCGATTTTCAAGGTGTCAGTCACTCGACTGTTCGACACAGAATCACATTCAGTTCATTTCAAGTTTCGTTTCAGAATGGACGTGTCCACGAACGTATGAGAGCACGGACAATGTGGTCAGCACGCCTTTCTATTGTCCACTTCAAGTCAACGACCAGATGAGAGGTTGCAGTTGTATAAACGGTCAGTACTCTAAACGTAATGGGGCCAATTATAAATGCACTCACGAGTTCACCTCGCCTGGTTATAGCCTTGAGCACCCACACTTGGAAAGCAGAACATTTCAATAACCACCACACATGACTGTTCAGCTGTTCTTTAACGAAAGAACCGTGCATTCCTTAGAATATTTTGAGCAGTGTAACTGAAATACTGTTGAAAGTCGCCTTAGCTCATCGATATTGTTGTCTGTGTAAGTTGTTTGACATTACCTCATGCTGATGTAAAATACACCTTGCAAATCTGCAGATAAGTGCGTGGATTGCGGTCAGCGAGACACCCCGATCATGACTCAACTCCGCGCCCTGGCGAGAGCCTCCACGTATGGTACGTGAAGAGAAATGTTTCCAGTTGTCAGAATCAGAGTAATGCTTCAGAGGTTGAACGAAGGTTTTGGGGAGTATGGGATTACAAGCCAGCAGTCATCTGTTAGACTCATTAGCTGCACTGCCCACAGATCATATGTGGATGCAATTGGGAACTGATAATACGTCATTTCGTCTGTTGCACACAATTCGATATGGAGCAAAGCTGATATAAAACGGGGTTGCAAATTATCTATGAACACCTCGAACAGTGATAACATAGAGCAATACACACCTTCCCTCACTCCCCAAACCTATGCTGTGTCCATTCCTATAAACTGCCACCCGATTCTGTCATGAAATATGGCAGTCGCGTGAACGAGTGTAAGTATTCAAGATATCCGAGGTACGCCGCCAGCTTTAATGCAATAAATTTGGGTCGAGGTTGACTTCTGAGGACTATTCTTTACGCGAGTTGGTAAACTGAGGTTTTACTTATTTCTTTTAAAAAATCACATTTACAGCAATTTGCATGTTTATCATCAATTTCTTCGGAACCAGTGTGTGTAACGTGAACATTTCATTTCATTGTGTTTCGTATTTAAACGAGATGAGGACACAGTCACCTAACACACCTTTACGCAGATGGGGTCACGAACGCTCAGTTTGAAGATCGCATCCTCGTTTTTGCCGAGTATTTCTAGAGAGATGTTTCAAATTAAGATTTGTTTTGAAAAAATCATCCAAAAGCCAGGTAAGGCTGTGGAAAGTGGGTCGACTGGGTTAGAAAGTGAGACGCCATGTTCATACACATAGCTGGGAGATATAGAGGATACATGCAGTTAAAATGACAACTAATGATCAAATTTCGATTGTTTCAGCCTTCAAGCTACGAGCCCTGGCAATTGAAGAACACACTGGCTACAAACATCTGCTGTTTAACGTTGAAGAAGATTTAAAACCATGTAAGTCTTAAATGATCATGGTGTACTCTGTATGGCCTTGTTAGGATCAGAAAAGAGGGCTGAATTGCACAGTAATGCTAGGAGACGTGGCCGATTGCGTGAGGCGGTGTTCATAATATTGGTCATTGGATTGTACTGCAAGTGGTATGTGTGCGTTACACTGTGAACGGGAAGGGTTTTCCTGAACCCATGCCAAGGTACTGTCAGAATTAGGACTAAAACCGTTTTTTTTCTCATCTTCATATCTACAATGTGTGTAGTTAAAATGTGAAAGTGTGAAATATCTGTATTACAAGTTTGGCCTAACTAAAGCCTGAGTGGTAGGGAGATAGCAAACGTAGAAAGAGGACTTTACTCATGAAAGATTAGTGCAGAAATAAGCAGTATTGTCTTTTTCCCGAAGCCCAAAGCGACGTATCTGGATCAGGCCATGGCTTTATGCAAATTAGTGTACAATGATGAGGAAACTTTTCTATGCTCATTTTGAAATTACACTTCACTTCATTACAAACATAGCAGACATAAACAATAACAAAGACCCGTTTAATACAGAAACTATTTAGGATATAGCTACCATGGAGTCTCACTATCACTATAGCATGAAACAGGTGGGATGGGTCATCTCAAAAGCAAAAACCGGGAAGGGTGTCGCAGACGGTAGTTGGGTCGGACTAGGGGATAATGGTGTCACTGAAGATAATCCTATGGGTGGAGGTAAACTAAGGAAGCAAATAATATCCAGTCCTGCCGATCTTCGGGTATTCATGACTTTTATACGATTGCTTTTCTGTGGGTAACTATATTTTAACTATCACATCATAAACTTTATGAAAGAAAGACACGTAACATGTTCCTCAGTAGATGAGATAGATTCAACACACATGGAAAAGCAGAAAATACCTTTGAGAGGACCCCTTGTGCCTGTAAACTGCACATGCATTTCATGCCAGATGAGTCGACGATCTGTCGTCATACGTGACAGAGTGACCCAATTGCCATCTATAGTTTGATCTATCGTTATCAGAAGCCATTCGAACTTTATCGTAAGGTTTGCCCGATTTTACGAGTAAACATGCATTTCTGCACATCATATTACGCATCCAAATGAACGCCCGTCTGAAGTGTGTTATTTCGACATATGCTATTTACAATTGTGTAAGTTTTAGGGATTCAGAGCAATAGCATAAGAACGTTTTCGGTACGTCAACAGATGTGACTTCATTGTATGACGTGACGTACAGCGTCGACTCTCATCCCAGCGTAGCAGGTGGGGCAGACAACGTATAAGCCGATAGGTTCCAAAGCTTTATATCCAGATAGTTAAATTAGCGAAGATCATGTGCAAGCCCCAACATTTTTTATATAAATAACAGAAGTTGAAGTATTGAGCTCTGTGGACCTTACTACGGTGTTAGTCCTTCCTGTGGCAGTTGGTAGGTTCCCGAGGCAAGAACATGACGTCGCCCATATCCTATATTTGACAGACCAGCATCATTGGGATGGTATATTGTGAGTCAGAGTTTTTCAACTGCACTGTTGGTATGGGCTAGGTTATCTCCCATTTACAACGGAAGAAAATGCACAGCAGTCCTGCTCAGGTTAGAATGGTTTGACAAATCTAGAGTACCTTAGCTCTAGGAAGTAAAAGTTATTTCTGGGACGAAATGCCAGTTGGCGTTACAGACACAATCAC
Source organism: Haliotis asinina (assembly GCF_037392515.1). Classification (NCBI taxonomy): domain Eukaryota; kingdom Metazoa; phylum Mollusca; class Gastropoda; order Lepetellida; family Haliotidae; genus Haliotis; species Haliotis asinina. Next base: position 26,824,426 of record NC_090291.1, read on the forward strand.
TTGAAATGTGCATGTCAAAACACTCCCACATTGTTCCAGGTGTCGGTGACATGGCCCAGCAACACGTGACGTTTGTGACAAGACGAGAGTGTGGCTGTCCTGTGTTCACAGTGGGAGAGCTGTACTGGGTGCTGGGAAAGGACTTCAACAGATACACAGATGAGCAGGGACATGCCAGGTAGAGTCTCAGCATCAACACGCCAATGTGTTGTGAATACAAGTATCAACTTGTGTCAGGATAAGGCGCCACATACTTTATACAATAAAACTTGGTTGGTGCCCGGGGCTTGGGATTTTTACGCACACGCACACGCACACGCACACGCACATGCACACGCACACGCTCACACCAGCTTGTAATGCGGGGGATATAGTCGACGCCTCGCCTCGTTTGTCTGTCCGTACGTCCCTCCATAATCATTTCGTTTCTGGAGCATTCAGAGACCGTTCAATATTTTTAGACCAAACTTGACAGACGCAATAATCTGAACCTATGGTTGCTATTTACAGATTTTTGGCATTTGTATTCTATTTGTTTTTCCATGGAACATTTTTAGGTTAGATGGGGTGGGCTTCGTTTCCGGTACAGAACTAGAAAACCGTTCAATATTTTTCTGCAAAACTTGGTAGATATATAAATCACAACCTGAAGTGGTGCCTTTTGCTATTTACAGTTTTTTTTATTTATTATTTTCTTCAAACGTGAGAGGTGTGTACCGTTTCCGGTTCACATCTCAAAAACTTTGTAATATCTGTCAGCAAAACGTGGAAGATGTGTGTGGCAGATCCCAAAGCGGTGCCTTATGCTATTTACTGGTGTTTGTGATTTATTATTTTCTCGGGTTCAATGGACACATTTCGGACTTAGTCTTAAACGTGAGAGGTGTGTTTCGTTTCCGGAACAGAACTAAAAACTTCTTAATATTTGTCAGTAAAACTTGGTAGATATGTGTGGCAGACCCCAAATTAGTGCCTTTAGCTATGTACGAGTTTTTGTGATTTATCATTTTCCCAGTTTCCACAGAAACGATTCTGACTTTCTCAAACGAACGATTCTGAAAATGGAGGGATGGGCTTCGTTTCTGGAGCACAGCTCGAAAACTTTCAGCACAACTTGGCAGATATGTGAGGCAGATCACAAAGTGGTGCCTTTTGCTATTTACGACGTTTTGGCAGTTCTATTTTCCCGGTTTCCATGGAAACAATTCGGACTTAGTGTCAAAATGGAGGGATAGACTTCGTTTCCGGAGCACAACTCGAAAACCATTTGATGTCTTTCAACAGATCTTGGCAGGTATATGAGACAGATATTGAAGTGATACCTTTTGCTATTTACAGATATATGGCATTTATATTTTTCATGACTCCAAGGAAACGATTCAAAGTTAATCTAAGAAGACATCTAGTAACTGTGAGATGATTTGTCTTTTCAAATATGTGGAGGCCGGGGGAATGTGTCATCTCCTGATGACTCTTGTTAGGATTTTTAAGAAATTATAAACACAGACGTGTTGGATACAGATAAATATTTTGTTCGTGCTAATCATTAAATGCAAGGATTTCACTGCGGAGCCAAATGAAATAGTGGAAAGAATTCGAAAGCATGGACAATTTGTTCTTGAGATAAGTGTTCGTTTGTTGTTTAACTACAATCCAGCTACATGTCGGTAGTCTGTAAATAATTGTTTCTGGACCAGACAGTCTAGTGATCAACATCATAAGCACCCAATATATTTGTAATACCCCACAGCTTCTATCTGTTACCCACTGAAATACTAGTTAGTCTGCCTTGCAATCCCCATTCTCTTCCCATGGAGGTTACTCAAGTCATACCTTCTCACGTAACCACTGTTCTAATGCGACCCATTCATGGCGCTAGTGTTCAAGGTTGGTGATTGGTTACAATCCGATTTTGCTGTGCAAATCAGCTACTAAACGACGTTGTTTCAAAGGTGACCATTTGCAAAGCCTTGTTAATTTCCGTATGCTTCGGGAAAACTTGAACCTCTTGCCCCGTGCGATTAAGAAACGTTCCTTCTAGACAGAACTAGTGGTGCAATGGCGGATCAATGGCGTCCCCATCGCCTTCGTTGACAAGCCATGAAATGTCTTGTGTGTCACATCAACATAAGTCTACGGCAGAGATATTTGTGACCCCACGTTAGTCAACTAACTCCATGGTGATCCGCCGTATTGGATCAAAGTCGATGTATCACGTGTTCTGATTGGACAGTAAGAAGGGAGATAAATCGTGTTGCGATTTTTTTGCCGCGAGGGAATTTTACGATAACCGTCAAATAAGGCTGTATTAGAACAGATGTTACGTGGGAAGATATGACTTGAGTAACCTCTGTGGGAAGAGAATGCTCAATCCGTGGACTGCATTATTCCCCTTTCTGCTTCGCTCAGTCAAACTGAAATAAGTCTAGATTTCCTGAGATACAAGTTCCTCTGAATCTCCATCCTCACTGGAACCCGGGAACATCCGGGTTGGAATTGATCTTCAACAACACATGCATATCGTAAAAGGCGACTAACGGGATCGGGTGGTCAGCCCCACTGTATAAAACCCTACTCCGACCAGAATTTTCATGCGACCTAGTTACAGGCTGATGGACAAAGATTTGAAGGCTCAGTACACAACCTTGAAATTACAGTCCAGTAGAGGTCAAACTGCCAGTTGTGGGCAGCCTACAAAGAAACCTTAAGCTTGTAACAATACCTGTGGCGTCCAGTTGCTTGACATCCCTAAATAGAACACAATTAACATTAAAAAATATTGAACAGTCAGTCAAGGGACAAGGCAGTCGCACCTTCTTCTTCAGTAAGTACATTTGTACCATAGCTTGATATACTAATAAACTTACTCACGCCCTCATTCACTCACTCACTCACTCAAAAGCTGCTTGGGTCGTTCACGTTGCGAGGCTTGTGAAACAAACATGTAATGCTCCCATCCCAGACATGTGGGAATGAGATGCCGAGAAGCACTTCATTGAAAGGCTCACTTTGCAGTGGTGGCGCATGTTGGTTAACAATTCATGTCACAACCATTTAGGCTCTCTAAACTGTTGAAGAGGACTGTTTGAAGTCAGAGTTGATTTGTTGGTTATCGTCACAAGTGTTATCTGATTTGATAGGTGTTTGATATCTCAGAGTTAATGTTTAGTATGGGGTTTAATTGTTTGGAGAATATGTTCTGATGCCGCTTGCGCTTGCAACTTTCCTTAAGCCACTGTTCTGGGAAATGTAATCCGACGTTCGTATTGTTACGAGCTAACCCCATGTGTCTGTTGTGCACATGCACACATTTGTCCGCATTAATGAGAGCCAGCTAGACTGATGCTATCTTTTTCTTGTTTTCAGTTTGAAGTTTTTCCTCAACGCAGATTCGTTCCTTCTGTCCTCGGCGCAGTCGTCGGACTTTTCAAGACATTCTCGAGACATTACCAGAGCCTATCGTGGCAGTGCAGAAAGAAGATGCAACTAAAGCTCTCAGGTATCGACGCATCTTTCGAACAGACTTTATTTGGGCTTCCTTGACAACGTTACGTATGCGAAGAGAGCATCCAGATACGACCAAATACGTACATGGAATGTTGGTGTTGACAGGATATTGAAAACACACAGCTCCACTTTTAAATCTATACTGATATAAAAAGGCAATAATAGTCGAAAACAAGAAAATACTTGCCCGCAAGTATTCTCAAGCGTGTTCATTTGTATTTTTACACCATATATGACCCACTGTTTCTATACTACGACTTGTACAATATGTTTTATGTTGTATGAATTGTGCAATGTTTAAACGTGATGTGTGAGTATAATATTTGACTGAATAAACGTTAATGTTGCTTGTTTGTATAATTCATCTCCCTGAACATAGAATACTTACTGAGGGTGAGGAGAGGTAACCAATAACCGTCTGTATACAGGGTGTAGGGGGATAAAACTGCACTTGGCCAATCCCTTCCCCCTTTAATGTTTCCGTCATGCGGTTTAATTTTTTATCTCTTACTTGTCTTTTCGTTGAAGAATTCACACTGGGTATTTAATAAAGTTCAGCGTTATATCTTGTTCCTGGGTACAAAATGTGTGAACCTTGATAATCTATGAAAATTATTTACAAAAGAAATTGACACTTTTTTGGTACATATATCTCGCTCAACGAGAACGCGAACGCGAGTAAAACCCGCCTGTGTACAGGTTAATGAACAGAGATTTTATGTGTTATATACTCCTCACAAATGTTATGCAACATGTATTTTCAGTGTAATATCTTCATCAATCTCGATAACGATATTTGCCGATATGTTACTGAAAAGGTTATTCTTCAAAGAATACTTAAATAAATTTGACAGGCACTAAAGATTATCTGATAACATTAACGGCATAATCCGAACACAACCACCCGCAGAAAATGTTTGCATGAATGTGTTCAACATGCACCTTGATCGGTGTAAACCTACCTGTCATCATTCCTCTGGCAACAAGCGGGAAAACCTCATTTTCATGGACGATGATGCCCGAGAAAGAGCTGATAACGGTGTTGTTCAGATCACCAACATCACACCTATGGGCCGACCTGTAAGGTCACTTGAACATGTAAGGGACATACTGGAAGTCGTGTTTACAGTCTCAATGTTCAATCCCAGACTCTGGATGACCTTGAGCTGGTATTACCGAGAGAATGGCAGAAAATTCCATAACAGCAAGTTGAAAGGTTCATGTGGTTAATGCAAAGACGTGTACACGTTTGCATTTGTGTTCATGGTGGTCATAGGCGTTACTGCACTGTCCAGCACTGACCTGAACCTTAGTGTTAACATTTTGCTCTATCAGTACAGCACATTTTGCTCGACTGTTTCACGAGTACATGCTTTTGATGATTTGTAAGTCTGTTATTGCCCAATGCGATTTCATTTCATTTTGTTAATCGTGTGTACATTCCATAATTTGCAATCTCTATAAATGAAAATGTAATGTGAATACAAATTTGTGTTGCTAAACTTTTGTGTGAGGACTAGAATTAAAAATAAATGAACTACTGGGCAAAAGAAAGTGAACACCCTTATTAATGACCGATAAAATCCAAGCAAAACGTACAGTGATTTTAAGTGATAGAAGCAGGATACATATACGTTACCTCCAGGCTTGAAGCTAGCCATAACGTTGAGGTTCCTAGCTTCAGTTGATAGGTACCCAAGCATCATGTACAGCTTACGCGGGACAAAAGAACACAGTCATCCCAGAAGTATTTAAGACCATTGGGGAGGAATGCAAGGATGAGATTATCATTTGCCCTACCACTCCAGAAGAATGGGCACCCACTGAAGTGGTATTCAAGAACAGGTGGAATATTCCTCATGCCGTAGGAGCCTTGGATGGAAAACATGTGGCCATCAGGAAACCTGCCAAGAGTGATTCATTGTACCACAACAGCAAGGGCTTATTCTTTGTGGTCCTCATAACCGTTATGAGTTCCTGCTGGTTGACGTTGGTTCTTATGAAAATATGTCTGATGCTCAGATCTTCCAACAAGTGCAAGTTCAAAGACTGTGTTGAAGGCGGGAGCATGGGAGTACCTGATCCGTTCCCCTTACTTCCAGATGACGAGCGTATGTCATGCCTTATTGTGGGAGATGAAAAAGGACCCCGTTGATGAAACTGTGTGGTGACGGGACGTTCCAGGGAGACGCGAGAATCTACAACTACAGGATCAGCAAGTCCAGAGATGGCTAGTCCTCGCCATCGTGCTACCAAGGCCTTTCTTGTCGTTGTCTGCCTGCATATCATCCTTCGTCATCCTAATCGCCACAACGGTAAGGTGGACGAAGAACATGAGCTGCATAACGTGGTGCGAGGAGGTTGGAGAGAGCTTGCGCAGCTTTGAAGAAGTAGAACATGTTGCAGGAGGAAACAGAGACACCAAGGCTGGAAAGAAACATCGAAAGATCCTCAAACTACACATCAGCAACCCAGCTTCAGCAATCCAGAACAGAATGATTGATGAATGAGAGTGATATGGACAAATGGTTTTGCTGACTATTTATCATTGATAAGGTTACTAATATATGAAGTTTCAGTGACAGGTGGCAACGGTTTTGTGCGAATCGGCAGTGTTCAGAGCTCATTTGAAGAACATCCCTGGCATTTGACTGTGTCCCAGGAGTATTCGATGCATATTCGAGCTCAGCGTTTCATTTACCTCCCAGCATTCCAGCTGGATGGTGAGCAAAAGATGGATCATCATTCTAGCTATTGTTATTTCATTATATTTATAGAATGTCATGAGATTATCCTCTCGCAAAATTCCCACCCAGCTCGTTGAATCGAGTACCGTCTACCGATCAAGGTGCCAGCTGCATCACATTCATTGGGTCGAAAACCCTTTATCCTTGCTTGCAGTTAACAGACATTGTCGTTAAGTATCCTTTTCTAGTGGGAAGGTTGTGTGACTCATTTTGTTCTTTACTACGAGTCGTCATACGCAAGTCCAAGGTGTCTATAACAGTGGACCCGTGAAAATCTGTGTTAGAATTTGGCTTTAGCAAGTCATGTTGACACATGTCATCGTATCCAAATTACATACAGCGATTCTCATTTTGTTGATTACTGGATCTTCTGGTACAGACAATTTACTGGCCTCCGCCATATAGCTGTAATATTGCTGAGTGTGGCGTTAGACAGACAGTCTTTTTTTCATCAAACAAAGCTTGTTATCCACAATCTGAATTTAATTCCGTTGCTACTAGATGGTCGAGTACATGTACACGCTCATAGCTTATAAAAGTCCATATTGTCAACTATGCTGATGTCATCTTTCATTTGGCTAATGCCTCACAGGAATCATCCTTCAGTTGCCAACAACCAGCAACATGTCAGTAATGTCACGAGTTGTAATTTTCAAGGTGGGCATTCTCAAGGTGGGCATTCTCTTTCTTGCAGTGAATTCGACGTTTCAAGCCATCATCAAGCAAATGATGAGGTTAGCATAAACCCCGAGACGTCTTATTCACAGCAAGAAAGAAGGTGTGTATCCATAAAAAGGTGTTCCTCTTCATGTTAATATTTACTTGATTAAGGCGATCTGGCGATCTGGACACACCTTATGTGCGAGTTGGTTTTTGTACTACGAAACATGCAAAATGTGTGGCATGAATGCGCTCCAGTCTTCACACATGCACCCTGATCGGTGTAAACCTACCTTTAGTGATTCCTCTGGTACAACAAGCGGGCCAAAACTTTCCTCTGGTACAACAAGCGGGTCAAAACTTTCCTCTGGTACAACAAGCGGGCCAAAACTTTCCTCTGGTACAACAAGCGGGCCAAAACTTTCCTCTGGTACAACAAGCGGGCCAAAACTTTCCTCTGGTACAACAAGCGGGTCCTAACTTTCCTCTGGTACAACAAGCGGACCAAAACTTTCCTCTGGTACAACAAGCGGGCCAAAACTTTCCTCTGGTACAACAAGCGGGCCAAAACTTTCCTCTGGTACAACAAGCGGGCCAAAACTTTCCTCTGGTACAACAAGCGGGTCCTAACTTTCCTCTGGTACAACAAGCGGGTCCTAACTTTCCTCTGGTACAACAAGCGGGCCAAAACTTTCCTCTGGTACAACAAGCGGGCCAAAACTTTCCTCTGGTACAACAAGCGGGCCAAAACTTTCCTCTGGTACAACAAGCGGGCCAAAACTTTCCTCTGGTACAACAAGCGGGCCAAAACTTTCCTCTGGTACAACAAGCGGGCCAAAACTTTCCTCTGGTACAACAAGCGGGTCCTAACTTTCCTCTGGTACAACAAGCGGGTCCTAACTTTCCTCTGGTACAACAAGCGGGCCAAAACTTTCCTCTGGTACAACAAGCGGGCCAAAACTTTCCTCTGGTACAACAAGCGGGCCAAAACTTTCCTCTGGTACAACAAGCGGGTCCTAACTTTCCTCTGGTACAACAAGCGGGCCAAAACTTTCCTCTGGTACAACAAGCGGGCCAAAACTTTCCTCTGGTACAACAAGCGGGTCCTAACTTTCCTCTGGTACAACAAGCGGGTCCTAACTTTCCTCTGGTACAACAAGCGGGCCAAAACTTTCCTCTGGTACAACAAGCGGGCCAAAACTTTCCTCTGGTACAACAAGCGGGTCCTAACTTTCCTCTGGTACAACAAGCGGGTCCTAACTTCATTTTTATGGATGACAGTGCCTGTCCGTGGATGAAAATGCCTGAGACAGAGTTATTAATGATGTTATTTAGATCAATCATATGGACTGATCTGCAGGGTCACCTGACTGTAAGCCCACTGAACATGCTAGGGCTTGGTGTTTATGGTCTCAATGTTCACCCACAGACCCTTGATGACCTTGAGTAGGCGTTACAGAGAATCGCAGAACATTCCACAGCGACAGCTTAAAAGGCATGTTTGGTCAATGCAAAGATGTGTAGAAGCTTGTATTGGCGTGTGAATGGTGGTCATACGAGTTTCTGAACACTGCTTCATTGTCAAAGACCATTTTGCTCCATTCCTTCAGTGGAACATATTTTGCACAACTGTTTCATGGTACTTGCTTTTTTGAAGTCTGATATTGCTCAATACCATTTCATTTTGTTAATCGTGTGTACATATGTTTCACTTTTCATTTGCATCATTCCATGACTTGCAATTTGTATACATGAAACTGTAATGAGACAAATTTTGTGTTGCTTAACTTTTTTTGTGAGGAGTATATATACGTCAAGTTTCGTGAACACATTTCAGTTAAACTGTTAAGCAGGCCAGTCTGCAACCCTCACCAAGAGTGTACCCATACTCCATCCTTCTATTGTTTTACGCCTGACTGATTGTGTTGTTTTAAGATATGTTGGGAAACCGGAGACACCCTCCTGGTTAATTTGACCGATTACAGTGGTCGTGCGGCCGCACGCGTGCCTGTGTGTGTTTTCTAAATGGTGATCTGGACATGATGTTGTTCTGATGTCAAACGCGCACACTTATACACAATGTTCATCGGAAGTCATTGTTCTGTACATCGATGGGTTGGTCTATCGAAAAATCAACGTTTTCCTCTGAAAGATTTGTATGTGAAAAGGCATATGTTAATTATGAGTCAACGAATGGAAAAAGGGTCATTTATGTTTGAGCAATGAAATAGGTAGTATACAACTACGAATGAGGTAAGGCTACATATTTCCATTGTTGGCGCTGAATGTTTTGAGTGTGGATAAAAGATATGAACCTATCCTTGGCTACAGTTTACATATGATTGCAGCATGATTCGGTTGGTCAGAAGTGACCCAGAATATAGTAGGGTGACCTGGTATGGTGTCAGCGTTCTGGATACTCCTTTTGCCTAAAGGGCATGAGGTGGATCGTATTGACTCAGTCAGTGGCATCTGCAGGAAAACCAGAACTTCTGTGCTACGTTGCCTCACTTCTGGCCCACAATCCACAACAGTTGAACGGACGAACATGAATACATGACACGTTTTTATGGGTAATAACTGCTTTATATGTTCTCTATATGACAGTTGAATATGAAGGGCATGTCAGGAGATACACAAAGAAATATATACGAACGGCACATAAATAAATGTTTGGTTATTCGTCTGGTTCTTTCCTATAGACGCACCTGAGGATGTAACGACTACATTAGCACTGTCAGATTCAGATTGGTGATTACCTCTAGCTGTGATACGGTAGAGGCAGCGGCAGTGCATTAAGACATCAGATGACAGATAACAAACGGCGGACGTTGTTCTAAATGGCAAAGATTACTTCGCCTGAGCTAGCGTCACATCGTAAGCATGCCACACCAAACACGTTCCCTTAGGGAACAGTCTCAGCAGTGCAGCAACGCTGCCTTCAAAATATGTTTAAGTTGACATTTCATCCTTACATTTGCCCAAACAGTTGAACATGATCAAGAAGGATGTAGAACAGGACCTGGTTACACGAAACACTAAGGTGATCGTGAGTTAGTGAGTGATCGTAAGTCACTAAGGTAACCTTAGTGTAATGTTAAAGAACAGGAGTTCAAGTTAACCTTAATAAAAATTGCTGTTCTTCGAAAAATTGTCGTAGCCAATGATCCATCCATCAATCCAGATCCCCACACCTCTACATTTTCACTCCTAAAGTAACGACGCTGGCAAAGGTAAATGTTCTTCGGGGCGATTATAGGGGCATGCATGATAAACAGAACTGTCCAGATGAAAACCCTGACAGGATACTGGTCCAGTCTTCTCTGGGCTTCTGTTGTGTTTATCGTCTATGAATGCATGTTGGTTGGCGCGGTACGGCATAACGCGCGGCGCCATTGCGGGGATGGCTCTCTCAGGTGGGCGCCTACGGTTTGGCAACACACTGGCTTCAAGCCAAGAATTGTCCGAGCTGTCAGCGTCACAGTTAGGTATTGCACATGCACTAAACGAATTTGTTTAACAAGGCGCAATGACCTGATTACACTCCAAAGTCTGGCAATTGTTTTCACATTTTATATTTACAATAATGAGGTTTAACAGCAATAGCAACTGGAAAATTGCACCATGTCCAATATTTCAGATGGAAATATTACCAATGGCAATTGCCGTTGCTGCAAATTCACTGAACATCATCTAGCAGCTGTTTGAAGCCATATGGCATCTGCTTGAGGATGCTTTAACTTACGGCACAGCACTCTTACTCCTCTTCATGAATCGTTTTACTGCATTTCTTTGTTCCTTTATTGTGTCCGTGTACATGAACAAGTTCAAACATGTGTCAAGAAACGGTGACAGGAAAGTGGCTTGTTTCCAGTAGAGTGTTCCACAATCACCGCGTCAACAAACTGGACGGTGACTGCCGGTACCCAGGACATTACGTCATGCATTTTGATATGCACAACGACCATGGACTTTCCGTCCTTCTTGGCGATCCCGAACTGCTGGTCGTCCTTCATGTGTCTTCTACTGACACTATACACACACAGGTACACGAGGAACGTGACGAAAACGAGACAGATGAGGACTGGCAGCTCCACAATGAGGACCGGCTGAATGAAATGACGTTACGAACCGTCGCAAGAAACGTTTTCCTTATGGTAATATGCAATTCATAAATAAACGGGAACTTTAATCCTGCAAATCTTTCAATGCGTGTGAGAGAAATAATGTTCAGCTGCATGTTAATGCAAAAGTAGAGGATAAAACAATGGTTCACGTAGAGGGCGTATGGTTCACGCCGAGGGCGTAGAGGGCGTATGGTTCACGCCGAGGGCGTATGGTTCACACTGTGGGCGTATGGTTCCCGTCAAGGGCGTAGAGGGTATGGTTCACGTAGAGGGCGTATGGTTCACGTAGAGGGCGTATGGTTCACGTAGAGGGCGTATGGTTCACGTAGAGGGCGTATGGTTCACGCCGAGGGCGTATGGTTCACACTGTGGGCGTATGGTTCCCGTCGAGGGCGTAGAGGGTGTATGGTTCACGTAGAGTACGTATGGTTCACGTAGAGCGCGTATGGTTCACTCTGTGGGCGTATGGTTCCCGTCGAGGGCGTAGAGGGCGTATGGTTCACGCCGAGGGCGTATGGTTCACACTGTGGGCGTATGGTTCCCGTCAAGGGCGTAGAGGGTATGGTTCACGTAGAGGGCGTATGGTTCACGTAGAGGGCGTATGGTTCACGTAGAGGGCGTATGGTTCACGTAGAGGGCGTATGGTTCACGCCGAGGGCGTATGGTTCACACTGTGGGCGTATGGTTCCCGTCGAGGGCGTAGAGGGTGTATGGTTCACGTAGAGTACGTATGGTTCACGTAGAGGGCGTATGGTTCACGAAGAGGGCGTATGGTTCACGCAGAGGGCGTATGGTTCACGCCGAGGGCGTAGAGTGCGTATGGTTCACGTCGAGGGCGTATGGTTCACGTCGAGGGCGTATGGTTCACGTAGAGGGCGTAGAGGGCGTATGGTTCACGTAGAGGGCGTGTGGTTCACGTAGAGGGCGTATGGTTCACGCCGAGGGTGTATGGTTCACGTAGAGGGCGTGTGGTTCACATAGAGGGCGTAGAGGGCGTATGGTTCACGCCGAGGGTGTATGGTTCACGTAGAGGGCGTGTGGTTCACGTAGAGGGCGTATGGTTCACACTGAGGGCGCATGGTTCACACTGAGGGCGTATGGTTCACACTGAGGGCGTATGGTTCACACTGAGGGCGTATGGTTCACATTGAGGGCGTATGGTTCACACTGAGGGCGTATGGTTCACGTAGAGGGCGTAGAGGGTGTATGGTTCACGTAGAGGGCGTATGGTTCACGTAGAGGGTGCGTATGGTTCACGTAGAGGCCGTATATTTCACGTAGAGGGCGTAGAGGGCGTATGGTACACGTAGAGGGCGTAGAGGGCGTATGGTTCACGTCGAGGGCGTATGGTTCACGTAGAGGGTGTATGGTTTACGTAGAGGGCGTATGGTTCACGTAGATTGCGTATGGTTCACACTGAGGGTGTATGGTTCACGTTCGAGGGCGTAGAGGGCGTATGGTTCAAGGAAAAAGGGCGTGTGGTTCACGTAGAGGGCGTATGGTTCACACTGAGGGCGTATGGTTCACGTAGAGGGCGTATGATTCACGTAGTGGCCGTATAGTTCACGTAGAGGGCGTAGAGGGCGTATGGTACACGTACAGGGCGTAGAGGGCGTATGGTTCACGTAGAGGGCGTATGGTTCACGCCGAGGGCGCATGGTTCACGTAGAGGGCGTATGGTTCACGCCGACGGCGTATGGTTCACGTAGAGGGCGTATGGTTCACGTAGAGGGCGTAAGGTTCACGTAGATTGCATATGGTTCACACTGAGGGCGTATGGTTCACGTAGAGGGCGTGTGGTTCACGTAGAGGGCGTATGGTTCACGTAGAGGGCGTGTGGTTCACGTAGAAGGCGTGTGGTTCACGTAGAGGGCGTAGAGGGTGTATGGTTCACGTAGAGGGCGTATGGTTCACGCCGAGGGCATATGGTTCACGTAGAGGGCGTATGGTTCACGCTGAGGGCGTATGGTTCACGTAGAGGGCGTGTGGTTCACGTAGAAGGCGTATGGTTCACGTAGAGGGCGTGTGGTTCACGTAGAAGGCGTATGATTCACGTAGAGGGCGTAGAGGGCGTATGGTTCACGTAGAGGGCGTATGGTTCACGCCGAGGGCATATGGTTCACGCCGAGGGCGTATGGTTCACGCTGAGGGCGTATGGTTCACGTAGATGGCGTGTGGTTCACGTACAGGGCGTATGGTTCACGTACAGGGCTAATGGTTCACGCCGAGGGCGTATGGTTCACGTCGAGGGCGTATGGGTATTCTGTCACGTGCACTGTTTTGTGTGTATTCTACGAATACGCATTTCAACACGGAGCACGTGCAATGTTGCAAAGTACTGCATCAGTTGTACTCTAGCACGAGTATTCACATGGAATGGTGGAGAAAACACTCCGCATATGTGTATGTATTTTGGATGGACAGAAGGGTAGGGGTGGTACGTATAATATAACATATGGTGGGTGTTTTAAGTGAGTCTAAACTTTTGATGGGAAGTATATACTGCCAAGAAGATATTCCATGGGCTGAAGTGGATCAAGGATTCTTCTGGAGCAAGATGTGGATGTTTAACTGTTCGTAACTTTGTAACAATGTACTCTGCGTGTCTACTACTGTAAACCCTCAAGTGGAATAGGTAACGTTGCATACGTTGAGGGAACACGGTTCCAGAGGATTTGTCTCAAAAACAGTTTGTTTTGTCTGGTTTCACGTGTTGGGCTTCAGTAACCTTTGACCTTGTTCAAATCTAAAATTTAGACACACATTCTGCGGCAACAATGTTGGCTGTGACTAAGAGGATGTCATCTTGTTCGGAGTAGATCTCCTAAACTATACATGCTAAATTCATCAAACTGAGAAATTAAGAAAAAAATCGAAGCAACGAGAAAATATTCGAAATTTCAAGTTTTTGACCGAAACTTGAAGTAACGAGAAAATACTCGAAATTTCAAGTTTTTGAAAGAAACTTGAAGTATAGAGAAAATTCTCAAAGTAACGACAAATTATTCGAAGCAACGAAAAAATATTTGAAATAACGAGAAAATACTCGAAGCAACGATTAAATAATCGAAGTAACGAGAATTGTCTTTGAAAAAAATATTTTATGCTAGAAAAGTGGAAGCATTAGGCTTTCGTAAGCTATACTTAAGCAGTTTACGTGAAGAATACGCACGCATGCTTGCCTTGTTTAGAATTGGCGAACTCAATATTATGCAACATCCAAGTAAGAGGTAGGGTATGGACAAAAAGATCATTTTATTTTTGTTTGTCCTGTCTATCATAATAAACGTCTTAAATATTTTTCGTATAAACACGTGGGTAGTGTTAATTACAGGCAGACTGTTGTAAGATTTTTACAGTTCTGTGATATGTCACTGTTGAAAAACCTGGCAAATTTGGTTAAAGACGCTGTCCGTCTACGATCGTCATATTTTTAAATGCAGCATCAACAGTAAATATTTCCATGTAATATGAACGTGCGTCTGAGGCCTTATTACTAGAATCAATCAGTCAATCAATCAATCAATCTATGGTAGTTAAGATTAACCTTAGTAATGGCTGCTTCGAAAAACGCGCCCTGGTCCACTTTTCGATGTTTCTCAGATATGATCCTTCTATTGCTGAAGGATGTTAAAGGCTGTTAAGGTTATATTAAATGCACCACAAACAATGCAGAATAACCATACGTTGCACACTATGATCAATGGTAGGTAGAAGTCCGGCGCACTTCCTTGAGCGGCTGAGAAGCTCTGTATTATGAAACATACATCATGTGGTCACAAGTGCCTCACTAACTCATGAATGAATCTTTGTACACTTAGCCCTGTAAGTATGACAAAACTACAAGCGTGTGCCTGTGTCTTATCTAAACCAAATGAAGTTGAAACTGTCCTCGCCACTACTTCTATCAAATGTTATTTGTTTCAAAATTAGTAAGTTTAGTTTTATGCCGTGTGAAGCCATATTCATAACGACTGTCTGTCAATAATCGAGCCTGGGCCAGACATATTTCAAAATGCGTCTGGTATATAAATCGTGGGACCCAATACGTTCTGTGTTCTTTATTTGTAGTACCCCGAATACAGGCTCATCCTTCTTCCTCATCATGCTCTTATGTTCTCTCTGCATTAGAGGTCATGACACTATGACCGAATGGTCTCAATGTGGTCATTTGACAGGAAGTATCCAGTGCCCCTTGCAGGAGTAACAAATGTAAGATCTAAACATCCCCCAAAGGCCAAGTAATTTTCCTTGCATGTGCATAGACAGTAATGTCGTGAAAGCAATCACTGAAACTGTATAAACAACGTGCCTTTTCCTTACAGACTAGTGTCGGCAGAATGCAGTTCATTGTTCTACTGATTGACAAAAACGTAACTGGGTATTTGTGTATGTTGAAAAACATTCGATTTATTAACTATGACAAAGAAATGATGATTTTCAGCCAAACCTCAGCTCTCATCCAAAACAATAAAATAGTTTCTCTCTCCGCGTTAAAACTTTTAACAGGATCAAGTGCGGGAAACATTTTCAAAATGCTCTGATGTAGATCAGAGGAACACATTTTCCAACTACCTCAAACTGTCATAGATAGAAAAGTACCATTGCGTCAACAACAAACCCACAGCCAAGAATGGTTCCACCAGATAAACGCACGCATCAAGGCACGTGCACCTGGATAGCACGGGCTTCACGTCGCTAAGACACATTCGCGCTTGATGAAACATAACAGAAGCGATAGACACCTGGCGCCCTCAGCCGTAACTCAAAGACGTATACATTCCTAAAACTACTGGGGTTATACATGTGTTGTTCTGAATAGGTGGATTATCTTTCATGGAGGTTTTGTTAACATTTGGCATATTTAATCCAAGCAAAAGTGCAGTGCAGATAGATACATTTTGTTAAGAGTTAAGATAATTCATACATTTTAAACTTTCTGTAAAAGTTGTCGGTCGGGGGTATTAGAGAGCACTGTTTCAATTTTATTGTTGTTTATTTTTATTTTTATTTTCTTTGCTATTCCAGTTGAATGGCGCGGCATCCCACTGGTCAGTATTGTTACCAGGGTGATAACAGAAGGATGTTCACATAGTTTGTGTTATCAGATTTGTGGTGGTTGGTTGGTGTTTAACGCCACACTCTGCAACAATGCAGATGTACAGCAGCGGTCTGTAAGTAATCGAGTGTGGAATTATCTGTTATGCAATGTACAGTAGATTCGCGTATTAAACAGTACATCATCTAAAACTGACAACATTTCCTGTATACTAATTACTGTTTATTTAGCAATTGACAGAATTATTTTATTTAAATTGGCAATATCAAGCTTTAACATAAAGCGCATATGTTAAAACAAACTATAGCAATGTACGTGTGTGACCTAAGGACAACAGACATCAGACGACACTTTTAGGTCGCTTTACACGCAGAGATCTAAGTTTCCTTTTTCTCGCCTTTTCAAGTTCAGTAAGTGAGTCCTTTCTGTTGGAGAAGTAGGATTTCCCTGGCAGCAGCGAGTTCCTGCTTCTTGGCCGCTGGTACTTGCCAGTGTTTGGTCGATTCGGTTGTACGGGCTCCACACCAAGCTTCTCAATGTCTTTGATGATTTCCGAAGTCACGTCGGTTATAGAGCGAGGTCGCAGGTCACGGGGTTTGACGGAACTGCGTCCTCGACTGTAGGTTGTGTTACCGGACTTGGGCCGTCTTAAGATTGCGTTGTTTGCGTTGATGAGTTTAGCATTATGTTTTTTCTGGCAGGTAATACATATACGGGGCACTGGATTGCAGAGAATTGATTCTATCTGTTCTTCTTGATGAACTTGCCTCGTGTAGGACTCGTACCTGTTGTCATGACAACTTCCGGTACACAATTGCTGGCGGCACAGGGTACAGGTGTTTGGTTGCAGTGCCTTCTCGGGACAGTCTCCAACACATGCAGGCTGAAGGCAGGTGTTACAGCACCGCCTGTCTCGTGGCTTAGCACTTGGGATTCTTTGTTTGGTCCTCTGTCGCAATCTCTTTGTTTCCCATTCGACCGTTTCACTTTGCAGTTTCTCAATGTCTATCAAACGGTCAAGAATGGTCTCCACGACTTTGGCCTTGGGCCGCACTGACAGTATGTCGCGCCAGTCGTACTTCTGGCGGGCTATCACCTTCAGATCTAAACGACCAAACGGTTCAGGCAAGGCAGATTCAAACTCGTAAGGAGGAATGTCAACATGCTCGGCGTCAAAGTCGAACCTACGTCTATCCTTCCTATCCTCAGGCACATAGATAGCATCCAACTTTTCTGGTCGCAGTTGTAGTTGGGGTACCGGTCTGTTGCTGTCTACAGGCGGCTCCGGCTCGCGCTCAGAATCAGACGAAGAGTCGTCGTTTTCAGAGTTAGGACTGTCTATCCCACTGGTGCTCATATCATCATCTTTAACTCGGTCCCCAAAGCTGTGCGGCGTGATCGTGCTTTTCCCTAGGAGGTCGGCCAGGACGTTGGGACTGAGGGTATCGAAATTCCCCTGTGTTACATCAGGGGTCTCACTTGTCCTGAGCCCATTGGAAGGGCGATAGGCTCCAGGTGGCACAGAACGCGGCCGCTGAGGAGGCCTAGGCACAGCGCTTGATGGTCGACTCGAAGGAGGTCTGAAACAACAACAAAAAAAGATTTGCTAAAGCACAACAGTCTTCCAGATTACTTCATATATATATACCTGTCACTGCACGGGCTTTGCAATAAGTATGCTATTCAAATGACAGCCTGAGAATACAATCCCAAATATTTTGTAAAATTACCACTTGCACAATAATCACCATTTTGCTGCTACACGTACCGTCTGTCGGCCCTTCCACTGATGGGCCTGCATCGGGTGACGGTGGGCTCGAACTCGTCATGTTTGAGAGGCAGCCACTGTTTGTGTTGGAAGGCCTTGAGGCTAGCGGCCAGGTGGCTGTGATACACCTGGTTCAGACTGTCCCCTGTCCCTCCTCCTCCTCCGGGTTTTCCAGAACTGTACACCTTCTGATAACAAACAACAGTTGGTAAAGAAAAACGAAAGGTAAGTGTGTGGTGTGAAAGTCGTCCTTATACGGTTGAAACTTAAAATATGTCAGTGTAACACATTCGCCCTGCGAATACGGCTGGTGACATTGGGGAAAATTGGCCTTACTCACAATATGTCAGTCACTGTCTGTTCATGGGTTGTGCAGTTAATGCTACACTGATATCTTCCATTTAGACCTGTCCAGGTCATGTGTACAAAGAGCGCTGTTTCATCAATGTAACTTACATACCTCCCCGATACCGCCAGGTAAAGGCAAATAACGTTATCACAAACCCCAGACTGTTATCAGTGACAGACTTAGACCTTCAGTTACACAGATCGGTAGGAGTCAAGGACAAGAACAACAGGTAGGTCGTCTTTAGTGTGGAGATGGCTCCTATATGTTTGGGGGGTTTTTTTGTTTGTGTTTTTGTAATGCTGGTTTAACTTTTAGCAGAGTCATGGTAACACTTGTTATACACCGAGGGCGCAGATACTTTATAATATGAACTGTATCAACGTAGCTCTCCTTCGACTGCTGCACGTATATGTATGGTACGGGGGTGGATGTGTGAACCCCGTTGTATGGGTCCACAATGTGCGTAGATTGGAAAGAACCATGTATATGCCAAATGGCAGTTGTGGGTAGCAGCGGAACTGTGAAGTATATTTGGGGTGTATTGTGAGGTACTTGTGTCCGTATAATCAAATATGTAAATATCATGCGTGTTCGCGCAGGATGGGTAAATGCCATAAATGAGCATCGATGATATCAATATGATGTCATTTCACCTGAAGCTGGTGATACGTCGTTATTGTATGTCAAATCCTTGATCCAATCAAGCTGTCCACGCTGTCGACTAGAAGTCACTAATGGCTCTTTGCCCTGTTATAAACCATGTCATTATCTGTTATGTTATTTTCTAGCATGCAATAAGTAACTACGCGTGGTTAATACTGCTGGTGATTGGCAGGTACTACAAGATGGCTGCATTGCTTGGAAATTGGCAGTTGGAACGTCATGAAAACATGGACGAATATATGAAGGCTGTCGGTCAGTAAGCGTGTTGTATGTCAAGTCACAAGCACCACACAACCACCAGCTTTTTAACACGTGGTTTAGCTACTTTCAAAGAAAGAATAAAAGTAAAATATAATAACGTAACTAATCACGTGAAGTTAAATTCTCTTTGGCAATAGAATATTTAGTGATATTTGTAGCCCAAATCAAATCAAATAGTGCATATTGAACTCCCCTCCTGGCTTTAGTAAACATTTGTTTGTCTTAATGTAACTTTGTGTCACTCTCCACACCCGTTTGGTGACCAAAAACTAGTGTCACTAATATTTCGGCTGATACATCACCCATGCGCCCACTACCGTCACGTATCACTAGCCTATGTAACTTTTTCATACAAGAAGCTTTTGTTCCACTAACTTATAATTATAAACTGGTCGAAAAATAAGATATTATATATGCAGAACTACCTTCTTGTACTTGCTGGTGGGTAACCAGTAATGTTATTGCATGATGTCACCGTAGGGGTGAACATTATATTGAGGAAGATGGGTCTCTCTATCACGAGCTACGAGGAAATCAAGCAAGATGGAGACAACTGGGAAATCCACATCACATCAACCTTCAAGAACGCTCACTTAATATTCAAGCTTGGGGAGGAATTTGATGAGGAAACTATGGATGGGAGAAAGGTCAAGGTGTGTTGGGTGTCAACATCGTTAACTACACAGACATTCATTACAATTACATTGTTTGATTATTTAGTAAAACCAAATATATCTTAACCACATAGCTTGCACTAACAACGAAGCTGTAAAATATATTGTGTCTAATATTCTCAGCCTTCAGTGCTTTCGAAAGGGAAGATCTGCCAGTGATCAGTAGCTTTGTTTCGTCTGATTTCAACATTGTTTCACCAGTCAACCATTGTCCTGGAAGGAGACAAACTAATACACCACCAGACGGCAGTGAAGGAAGATGGCGAAAACTCGACAATCACACGAGAACTCGAAGGAGACACACTCGTCATCGTAAGCATGCTCTGTCATGCGCCAATCAAGCGCCAACAATAAAGTAGATGAAGCGTCTTACAATATCGCTAACGCATACGATTTTCTTATCGCCGCACACAGTAATATTCCATCTATAATGCGGTGGTTTATCGATAATCCAGTAATCAATCTGACAATCCAGTGATCAAGAGCATGAGCACCGATCTACGCAACAGGGATACGTTGACATGTGTCAACCCTGCCCTGTTCGCTGATTCTTGAGAAAACCATGGGTTGCTGAAACCCTCTTCCTACCCGAATCTCTACGGGTACATGGGATGTTGGTTTTAAGAAGGTAGAACGATTTTCTTAAATGAATATAATATTTGCATACATAACCACCACTAGCTTTCTCTCGACCATACCCATTAATACTTATGAGTTGTCTAAACATGATATAGGTTAGTCTGTTATGCAGACCCTGAGACAGATATATCAAAGAGATCTCACGCAAGATAAATATGTAGCATTTATCATCCAAAACTGTGTTCCACAGGAGATATCGCTTGTGTAAGATCAAACGATATCTCCAAGGGCATATCGTTTTAGTAGTAGTAGATTTTGTACAATGAGCTAACAATGCTGTGAAGTCTCAATGCTATGACACCGCTGCACTGCAAGTCTAATGGTAGTACAAAGTTGAGAGATGTACATTTTTCATTGAAAACAAATGAAGAATGATTCTAAGATAATCAATTATATCAACACTCTTTGATAGTTAAAAAATATCTTAAGCAAGCCTCCAATACTTGTAACTTTATCAGCTCTTGTTGGTATAATTCATATCAGTAGACACTTGGGCGAGATTCTCTATATATCCTAAATAAAGAAAGGCTAATGATTCCTTTTCAATACATGTATATATTCTTTTATACTATGATCATTTTTTCTGTAAAATATGTTCATTTCCTAGACTAGTTGTTAGTCGAGATATGAGTGAAGGTACAATATGTGAAGTCCATTTCTCACTCACTCACTCACTCACTCACTAGATCTAGGGCAGATATCCTAGTCACAAAGTACATTGGTATGATCTGAATAAGACCAACATATTTGGGAGAGAAAACAGCATGATGGAAGAGGTGTTATCAGTGCATAGTCATACATGCTCAATATACCGAATTTATATGAATGATATTACAACTGGGTTACCATGTCAGATTTACGTGTTGACTGTATCTTACTTTCAGACATTTGTGGCGCTGAAAAAGAACGTGACGGCCAAACGATTTTATAAACGCTATACCAAATAGTCGAGTGGGAAGTTAGTGCCCGCCCCTCTCTCATCAGTATGGTCTATCGCACACCTGATGCATTATTGTAGTTGTCTATTCTGCATCAAGAAGATCTTCAGAACCGGCACCTTCACGGTGGATTCTGGCCAGTCTTGGACCATGTGCTCCTTTTCATACGAAATCAAGAGCCATAATTCTAATTTAATTCCTATGTTTTTGTATTGAGTCAATAAATACATTTTCTCATATATAGGTATTGAGGTGAGTTGATTAATCGCTGACTCGAGAAATCACGTTGTCATAAATAACATTGTGAGAATACTACTTTCTGATGAAATGCCATTAGTATTGCGAAAGTCACAAACGTTTCACGTCACCCGAAACTGTATGTGGAGAGAAATGGACAAACACATAACAAGACCCGACTAAAGTATCATTTAATGCTGATAATGTTAAAACCGTATTCATGTATCGTGTTCATCCGGGTGAAGTTTAGGTGCATATATTACTACAAGCATCAAACTTGGGCTGGCTTTACAACATCTAATTTGGCTTTTGAACTTGTACGAGCTGAAGTCTTCAGTTGGATTTTGAAACATTATGCTATATAAAGGGTGACTTCAGATATAACAACTACCAACTGTCAGTTCGATAGGTGTGTGCATTGGAGTCTAAGTTCATGTTCAATAGAATCCATGTATCACTGCATGTTACATGCTATTAACCAACAGTTCAGATCTTTGTAAATTTCTACAGGGGCAGTTTGGTAATGATCTTTTACACTAGATCCCAGTTGCCATACGGCCTTTATCTGCTGCAGACTGCTCTATGTTTCACGATACATAAGGCAGAGTTGTATTTTATATTGTTTCATGGTGTTCTTACATCTCCAAACGCTGATTAAAAGCTTAGCGTAATCTTAATAATGCCTCCGATAATAGTAAATTTTTGTCGGAAATCACATTACTGGACCAGCACATGGTAATATCTATAGTTCGAATACAGATCTAGGCACGTTAAGCGTGAGTTAGTGCGGACAAGAATCGAGGGTATTACTATTACTATTACTGTTCCATTCAGCATTATTCAAGCTATATGACAACTGTCTGTAAATTGACGATTCTGGTGAATGAGAAAATCAACTGACTGGCATCATGAGCCCCTATATACGTCTTTGGGATACGATGACATGCATTAACCAAGTCCCCTGACCGAGCCGCAGATACATACATCCTAAACTAACATGAACAGGCTAAAATCAGCCATAACTTCACTGACAGGGGATGAAATTAGACTTTGCTCATCTTACACTCGTTCGATTCCGCCTTCCCGCATGTCTCCGCCTCCTCAACCCCGACATCGCTGTGTCCGGACGGAAGAACGACACAGACTCGGTGCTCAATCGCACGTTCTCGAAGTCGCAGTGGTTATATCCACCCATGTGCTCAATATACATATGAAGCTAGGGGTGGATTCTGGAGCATGTGTCCTCAGCCTTCTGCCAGGATATTACGCAATGTAAAAAACGTCGCATTCTCACATGCAGAATGACAGCGAGAATGTAATTCCTCCATCAGGCTGTGTATATGTCAGTTCTGCTGCACCACCACATACAGTTCCATTCAATGACACTAGTGCTGTAAGTTCCACTGTAAGATGGGACCACGTAAGCTGTTCCTCGGGTAATATGTCACCACGGTGTTGGGAATGATGACAACACACCTGTGAAGCTATAAAAGTAGATATGTCTTCTGCCCCTCTCCCTTCTACAGGTCCACCTGGATGCAGACAAATGACAGCGTATATCGTCCATCTACTCATGGACCAGTTTCCAGGAACTGTGACGCTAGGTCGTCCTCACAGTCGCAGCCGAGGTAATCGATCGATTCTGGCAGATAACACACTGTCGGTGCAGGCCTCTGTCACTGCCACTGTCGACAGGTACATCAACGGCAGGTACTGTGTTATATACTAAATGAAGAACCAACAGTGGGGTCGATGAGGCTTCAGGCAACTTATTCCACCCACCACATGGCCTGGCTGTGGCAAGTGTTGCCTTCAGATGTATGCTCTACCGGTTTTTCTGCATGGCGCCCTGTCCCTGACCACGACGGCCATTACAGTCTTCAGATATGTATCATGTTCGGGAATATTCGGCGTATAGAGGCACAACAGTTACATTGTATGAAGACTTGGGCCAATGAAGGATGTCACGATATATATCCTGCTCATTTCCAGTAACGAGACCCTCAAAGAAGTATTGGCGATTCATTATGTTGTATGTTCTGGATCAGGAAACACGTGGGTCTTTCCAAGTGAAGACTATTGTCAGCTAAACTGTTGATGATAACTCGTCGGTCCCCATATGCTTAACCATGCGTTAAATATATGTCCTGGGGGTAAAGCGTGAAGACATGACTTTACTTGTAGGTGATGACAAGTTATCAACTGGTGTATCCAAGGATAACACATGGACAGTTTGAGAGTCGACACCAATATATTTAAGTAGTTATTCCAGTGGCGTGTGCAGTGCAGCGGTTCAGATATGGAAGTATAAAGTCAGTTATTGACAACCGGTTCTTCACAGAAGTTTTCAACTTACCACGTGCATCTTCACAGGCTTGAGCTCTGCTCCGGAACAAAGATGTCACACATCACATAAGGTGTAGCATTCATAATTATGGGGTCCACTTAACCTGACTGATTGACCACTTGTGTCTGATGGCACTCCCTTTCTCAGTGATAAATGTGTACAGCCTTTGGTTAGGGTTATCCTCAATAGCTCACCGGTACATCCAGCGTCAGGGACAATACTGCCGCTATATATCACACACAGCCCTATGACCCTACCACAATTGTTAATTAAGGGCGATTACAGAGTTTAAACAACACCTCCGGGTTGTAATTTGAGTTAACCGGTGTGCGTTATTCGCGGTCTGTTTTTCTTATGCTGGAGACCTTTAATCCGCCTTCCGAGCTGGTTACCAAGTCGTATATGTTTAATCCCAGTTCTTTGGGCCGATTAGCAGAACGGTCGTAGATTTCTGTAACTGAGCTTTGTCAAAACTTCAATCATGCTCTTGTTCTCCTCAGTTTGTGGAGAAGTAACAATGTCCTCTCAGATACCATCACGTAGAGGCCATATTTGCAATACCCATGAAAATCAATACTCTGAATACACCAGTTTGTAGTTTCCATTGTAAGAGAAAAGTAATGTTCGCTTGCTGCTATGGTAATGAAACAATTATCTCTTTATGTGGGTGGTAACCGTCGCCATGACCATGGATACCTTAACTGGTGTGCAATGGTTTCATGTCAGATCGGAAGATAGGAACCTTGATTTATTGGGTTGCAACGAAATGTAAACAAATATACTAGTATACATATATATTATCAAAGTTTATCTAATCTCTTCCATGAAAGCCATTATCATGAACAAGTTATATTTATTATCGAAGACCAAGTCACGGTGTAGTCAACTGTAGCAAAAGTCAAAACGAAGACAAAGTACTTTCAGTCCCACTTTTGCGTGTGTCTCTGATCCGATCCAAACCCAAGGAATCAGCAAGCAACTCCATGTCAGACACACCCGCCACACTGCATGAAACAACTTAACGGAGAAAATACTGACAGGTTCTTCTGAATAACTGTTTTAATATATAATAACACGGTATAATTATTAAAGAAACAAGGAAGTTTACTTTTAACCAGCGCGATTTGTTCGGATTTGGTCTCGCTATCGTAAGCAAATCCATTCGTTTTTCAGTAACAACATTTCTTCACAAAACGGAACAAAAACGCTGACGCACGTATATTGTATAATATCCTCGACTTGGAAATTCGATGTTTTTATTTCAAAATACCAGTTAAGAGAAAATTTAACATAATTTCAAAAGTCGACTTAGAGTAGGTGTATTCAGTACGCCTTAATTACATGTGGGCAATGCTGCCTCTACAACTATTACCAGTATGGCGTGCCCGAGGCGAAGCCTGTTTGCGACATGTTGCTGTACAGCGCAACTCAGATCGCTCATTGCCATCTCCACGCCATTATAAACTGAAACAGTATATGCTTGTCTTTGTGACGTTGGTCACGCCTGTTGACACGTACTTTGTGGTGCAGTTCAGCTGTATCTCCAGGTAATATGTCAGTGATATCTTGACATTGTGTCCATGTCCCAAACCAGTGCATGGTTAGATGCAATTACCACCGATAGTAGCGGGGCAGTTTGCAAGATGTCGAACAATCATGTAAACTGTATTTGAAATGATTATTACACGAAAGTTACCTTTCCAAATTGAACTGCTGTGCAAGTTTCAGGGTCTGCTGAGACAGAACATGCGTGACCCAACTTCTGCCCTAGTGCTTCGTGGTTGTTTTTGAGCTGACATTCAGTATATCACGTAGGCTGTTCGAAGATAGTACAGGGACTGTGACTACCATGGAAGGAAGTTTTGGCACAAAATGACAATAATAATAACTACATTAAACATGAATCGGGATTCCAACCCGTCTAACTAAGGCAACTCTATGGGTCCACAGTGGTTATCCATTTGAATTTTACAGTCACTAAAGACGGGCATTTAGTGTCTAAAATGGAAATGAAACAAGATCTGACGTCGAAATGAAGGAAAGTAGAAAATCTCGTCATTCCCCGGACATCGGGATCCGTTCGACAAAGTAATCGTAGCGTCAATGTGACATTAACTGCCATACTTTGTCATAGACTTAAAACTGAGCAGAAATACCTGCATTTAGTGCTGAACATGTCCATGCTAGGATCAGAGACTCTAAAGTAAAAGAACAGATATGTGTGTCAACAGGCTTGACTCGGCAGACTGTAGACGTCCAGATTATTGTATATCAAGTTTCTGTAATCGAAATACGTCTGGTCACCACCTCGCCCAGCCTCTCTAAATACCTGGTCGCCACCTAGCCCCGCCTCTCTAAATAATACCTGGTCACCACCTCGCCCCGACTCACTGTATATAATACACGGTCATCACATTGCCCTGCCTCTCTATATATCTTGTAACCACCTTGTCATGCCTCACTATATAATACCAGGTCACCACCTTGTCATACCTCGCCATATGATACCTGGTCACCACCTTGTCATGCCTCACTATATGATACCAGGTCACCACCTTGTCATGCCTCACTATATAATACCAGGTCACCACCTTGTCATACCTCGCCATATGATACCTGGTCACCACCTTGTCATGCCTCACTATATGATACCAGGTCACCACCTTGTCATGCCTCACTATATAATACCTGGTCACCACCTTCTCATACCTCGCCATATGATACCTGGTCACCACCTTGTCATGCCTCACTATATGATACCAGGTCACCACCTTGTCATGCCTCACTATATAATACCTGGTCACCACCTTCTCATACCTCGCCATATCATACCTGGCCACCACCTTGTCATGCCTCACTATATAATACCTGGTCACCACCTTGTCATGAATCACTATATAATGCCAGGTCACCACCTTGTCATGCCTCACTATATAATACCAGGTCACCACCTTGTCATGACTCACTCTATAATACCTGGTCACCACCTCGCACTGCGTCATTAACAATGCCGTTGCTGTACCAACTTGACACACATTCAGGACGTGTCCCTCTCATGTGCTGCGTGAGAGTCGATCATTGTCTCAGTAAATAATAAATACCAAAGAGCTTTTGATCGTCAAATTACCCAAATGCACAAGATATTTCAATAGCTGAAGGAATGCGACGTCATGGTATATTTCAAGAGCTTTGAAAATATGCCTTTCATTTTAAGCGCTGTTGGTAAAAGACCCGTTCAGCATTTAATCAACATTAAGTAGGCCATAGCCTGGGCTAGCGAATACTCAACTTAACAAACTGCCGATGTATCGACTTTCTATTCCCGTCGTCCCGGGGGAGTCTTCCTTCTAGAAATCCAATACTAGTCTGCGAAATTAGTGATAGTAGCATGACTCCGCACTGTCATGCCGAATACTCGTTACAAACAGCCCCGTACTGTTGTAGCCCTCCATAAACCACTATTTAACCACCCAACTTACTCATACACCGTTTTTCTCAAGAAGGGAATTACAGATGCAAAGTTTTTACAACATGCGGCGATAGTTTTATTAAGGGCTATTCGTGAATAGACGACAACTATTATATATTTTCTATCATCCAGTTCAAACAATAAATATGATCAATATACCATGTATTTCCGTAATAATCTCATGAAGATATAAAACTTAAATAGAGAAATGAATTCTAGCTGTTCTACCAGTTGGACAGTTGGGCAGTGAGAAACACTACCCATCCCGTCGGTTTCCAATAATGAGCACTGTGTTTCGCTCAGTTGCATGTTGAGAGAAGGACAACGGGGAGTAACTCTGTTCGGGAAGAGAGACATTATCCCAACGTCGCGCTAAGCTACATACAATCAATGAATGGAATGTAGAAGAGATTATGTGTCATGGAATAAGCGAATATGTACCGCCATATGATTTGTCAATAAAAATCCCCCACCCCCACCGGAGAGCAGCGTGTAGGATATAACAAACAAATGAAGGGGAGTTGAAGGGAGAGACTAAATTGTCGGGTTTGTCAAAACCACCTCTTAACGTTCACGTGTGAATTCATGTCGTTGCAAGTTTTAAATGGGATCAAAAAGTAAACACGCTTATCTCAGTATAGTCGCTACAATCTTGTGGTTACATATCAGCAGATACTGTTTTTTACAAACAGGGCATAATTTGGGTCTTTGGCTGAAGGGAAGAAATTCATCCAGGTTCGTAATTATCCGCATATTGGAGGGGATATCATATAGCAGGCCTAACTGTACATTACATTGTACCACGTGAGAGTGTGTTTCAAGCATGACTACGTGTGATAAATAAGTCGATAAGCTACAACAGCACGGTTATACCCCTATCTTAGATTCACAGCATCAGACTGGAAATGAAATATGACTTACCTGATAGGTAGAAGAACGGAAGCGGTTCTTCAAGTTCATGCTCACATCTCGAACCTGTTCGCTGAATCGCCGAAACTCCACCTGGTCGTAAAACCAAAACATTTCATTGAGTAGGCAGACGATACTGCACGTGCGATGGTTGTCAGTGTAAATAAAGAGTTGGGAGGAAGTCTCGTGACGTCACAGCAGAGTGTGAACTGTCGATCCGATGATAAACAAACATTGAGGGACATGTCATGTTGAATCCAATACTCGTCGAATGTCCTGGCTGGGTATTTCACGTGACAGGCAATAGCCCCGAGCGATTTAGTGTCAAAGGCTGTCCGTCTCAGGTATTAACTTGCTGCGGGTGCTATAAGAACCCCCAGCAAGCGAAACACTTAGACTTACCATTGGTTGTGTTTGTTAGTATATATCATGTGAATATGTGATTTGGATAAAGAGAATCACAGTGTTGGTTTCTTTAAAACTGGTGTCAAAAACAGGTACTTCAGTAAAATATTACCATGAACGTACTATGGTGGATGTGAAACACCAGCCATTCATAGATTGCATGCAGTGACCGCTGTATACCTGAACCGCAGTACCTAGGTATGTTAACAGTACCTGAACCACACCACATAGGTATGTTAACAGTACCTGAACCACACCATACTGGTATGTTAACAGTACCTGAACCACACCACACTGGTATGTTAACAGTACCTGAACCACATCACACAGGTATGTTAACAGTACCTGAACCACATCACACTGGTATGTTAACAGTACCTGAACCACATCACACTGGTATGTTAACAGTACCTGAACCACATCACACAGGTATGTTCACAATACCTGAACCACTACACATTGGTATGATAACAAAACCCGAACCGCAGTAGCTATGTATGTTAACAATACCTGAACCACATCACCTAGGTATGTTAACAATACGTGAACCACACTACATAGGTATGTTAACAATGCTTGAATTGAACCACACCACATAGGTATGTTAACAATACCTGAATCACAGCACATAGGTATGTTAACAGTACCTGAACCACACCACATAGGAATGTTCACAATACCTGAACCACACCACACAGGTATGTTAACAGTACCTGAACCACACCACACAGGAATGTTAACAATACCTGAACCACTATACATTGGTATGATAACAAAACCCGAACCGCAGTAGCTATGTATGTTAACAATACCTGAACCACATCACCTAGGTATCTTAATACCTGAGGTGTTAACAACAGCTGGGCGACAGCATGTGGATATAACAATACTTGAACGACAGCACGTTGGTATGTTAACGATACTGTAACCACGAAGGCATTTTAACAGTAACTGAACCACAGCACGTAAGCATGTTAACAGTACCTGAGCCACAGCATGTAACTGTAAACAGTAGCTAAACCACAGCATATAGGCACGTTAACAGTAACTGAACCAGAACACGTAGGTATGTTAACAGTCCCTGAGCCAAAGCACGTAGGTATGTGAACAGTACCTAAACTACAGCATGTAGGTATCTTAATAGTACCTGAGCCACACTGTGTAAGTATGTTAACAGTGTCTGAGCCACCGCATGTAGGTATGTTAAAAATACCTGTGCCACCGCATGTAGGTATGGCAACAGTACCTGAGCCACCGCATGTACTTATGCTAACAGTAGCATGTAGGTATGTTAACAGTACCTGAGCCAAAGCACGTAGGTATGTGAACAGTACCTAAACTACAGCATGTAGGTATCTTAATAGTACCTGAGCCACACTGTGTAAGTATGTTAACAGTGTCTGAGCCACCGCATGTAGGTATGTTAAAAGTTCCTGTGCCACCGCATGTAGGTATGGTAACAGTGCCTGAGCCACCGCATGTAGGTATGGTAACAGTACCTGAGCCACCGCATGTAGGTATGGTAACAGTACCTGAGCCACCGCATGTAGGTATGTTAACAGTACCTGAGCCACAGCTTGTAGGTATCTTAACAGTACCTGACCCAAAGCACGTAGGTATGTTAACAGCACCTAAACTACAGTATGTAGGTATCTTAACAGTACCTGAGCCACAGTGTGTAAGTGTGTTAACAGTGCCTGAGCCACAGCATGTAGGTATGTTAACAGTACCTAAACTACAGCATGTATGTTAAAAGTACCTAAGCCACAGTGTGTAGGTATGTTAACAGTACCTTAGCCACCGCATATACGTATGATAACAGTACCTAAACTACAGCATGTATGTATGTTAAAAGTACCTGAGCCACAGCACGCAGGTATGTTAACAGTACCTGAGCCAAAGCACGCAGGTATGTTAACAGTACCCGAGCCACCGCATGTAGGCATGTTAACAGTACCTGAGCCACCGCATGTAGGTATGTTAACTAACGGTACCTGACCCAAAGCACGTAGGTATGTTAACAGTACCTAAACTACAGCATGTATGTTAAAAGTACCTGAGCCACAGTGTGTAGGTATGTTAACAGTACCTGAGCCACAGCACGTAGGTGTGTTAACAGTACCTGAGTCAAAGCACTATGGTATGTTAACAGTACCTGAACCACAGCATATAACTGGTAGCAGTAACTGAACCACTACACAAAGCCATGTTGACAGTAGCTGAACCACAGCGTGTAGGTATGTTTATAGTTGCTGAACCACAGCACGTAACCACTTAACCACTGATCCATTGAACTACAGCCCATGTTACTAGTAACTGAAATGCTATGGGTTATTAAACTTATAGGTCATTAAACTTACCTTTGTTATCTTGTAAATAGAATCCCCTGAAACAGACAAAACACGAGGACGTTAACACCCCGAAGGACTACAGTTACACAATCACTTATAACACACAGTGTATGCGGTTCTAGCTACAGCTCGATGTACGTTGAAGGACGGTCTGACGTAACAGGCACTGTAGTTCAAACAATCACTCGATTCCTACAACCACTCAATTCTAACATGCAAATAGACAATACAACAGAAGTTAAATTGCTGTGTGTTATGTCATTTTTGCAAATATTGTACAAAATCCTCATCATAAAAAGAAGACTCGTTCACATGACACATTGGAATATTTATGGCTACCGTAATTGTATACATTTGTCAGAAAATAAGGCATACGATGCATGTTAACGCGTGCCTCGCATCTATTTTGCATGAGAGATTGATTTAGTTGATGCAAGGGCGTGCATTAGCCCCACTGGAATATCCCCCTCCTTCCATTATTCCTCGAGACACACCTCGCCGGAGCACTACCAACCAGGAGCACGGGATATGTCACCATAGATTTTTAAGTCTATGGAGGTGTGCATTTGGACACATATGTGATGTTTGGTTTAGTTTCTTTGTTGTTTAACACAACAATAGTCCAGGTTAATGGCCTTACATAAGTCAATCCTGTGATTGACATTATGAACATCGACCACATATTTAGGATACAGTGACATGCAAAAACCCAGACAGCGAGGCCGATCCCGTTAGTTGTCTTCTACGACAAGCATGGGATGATGAAGACCAGCTCTAACCCAGATCTTCACGTGTTCCATTGTGTTATGTATAGTACATACCTTCCAGGATATAAGTATTACTTTCAGCTATTGGGTAGTATAGTGGTGACGGAAAAGAAGAAAAGTAGAAAAGAAAGTGGACAGAAGGAACAGAGGATATGTAGGTTCTAGAACGGACAGATGAAGGGATAAAGACTTGATAGATAAGTTGATAGGATTCATTTTGAGATCCTTAATCTCAAGAACTCATGAAGAAAGACTACTCCGGACTCTCTTCGTCCAGTGAATGAAACCATGGAAGCACTGAGGCATTAATCATCTCCGTCCTGATAGCACAGCCTCACCTCTCTGTGGGCACCCTTCTACCTCGCACCCTGTCTACCTCATCTCCATCCTGATAGCACAGCCCCATTTCTCTGTGGGCACCCTGTCTACCTCATCTCCGTCCTGATAACTCAGCCCCACCTCTCTGTGGGCACCATGTCTACCTCATCTCCATCCTGATAGCACAGCCTCACCTCTCTGTGGGCACCCTGTCTACCTCATCTCCATCCTGATAGCACAGCCCCACCTCTTTGTGGGCACCCTGTCTACCTCATCTCCATCCTGATAGCACAGCCCCACCTCTCTGTGGGCACCATGTCTACCTCGCACCCTGTCTGCCTCATCTCCGTCCTGATGGCTCAGCTTCACCTCTCTGTAGGCACATAAGTTACCCTGTGACCCCCAGATGATCGATGGGTCATGAGATATCTCCTCTTCATCTCACTTACGGCAGTCGGATTACCCTGTTTGTTTCCGGCAATATGTAATTGGGTGATTAATAATGCATGCTGTTCAGCTGAATCACAAACAGTCGTATTCCGCCTAATCAGCGCCATGCTGTGCTGACTTGGGACAGCTTTCAGGGAGAACACGGTGAAGAACGTGAAGCCAGTAACAAGGACCAGAGTATAAATCAGTTCACTCATCATAGGTGATATCATGGTTCCTACCACATTCACGGCGTTGCCACGTTGTAATTATTGTGGCTTTTGTAGCTATTGTAGCTATTGTAGCTACCCTAGAGTTATATGCATTTCAAATGAGAATATAAACCTTAAAATCTATATATATATATATATTGAATGTCGTAATACCATATGCGCTGGGTTTGGTAGAAACCTGGACAATGGGGAGGGACAATGAATGCAAGTAGCTCCATATATGACTAGTAGGTGCTGGGTTTGGTAGAAAAATGGACAATAGGGAGGGACATTGAATGCAAGTCGCTCCATACATGACTAGTAGGTGCTGGGTTTGGTAGAAACCTGGACAATGGGGAGGGACAATGAATGCAAGTAGCTCCATATATGACTAGTAGGTGCTGGGTTTGGTAGAAAAATGGACAATAGGGAGGGACAGTGAATGCAAGTCGCTCCATACATGACTAGTAGGTGCTGGGTTTGGTAGAAACATGGACAATGGGGAGGGACAATGAATGGAAGTAGCTCCATACATGACTAGTAGGTGCTGGGTTTGGTAGAAACATGGACAATGAATGCAAGTAGCTCCATACATGACTAGTAGGTGCTGGGTTTGGTAGAAACCTGGACAATGGGGAGGGACAATGAATGTAAGTAGCTCCATACATGACTAGTAGGTGCTGGGTTTGGTAGAAACCTGGACAATGGGGAGGGACAATGAATGCAAGTAGCTCCATATATGACTAGTAGGTGCTGGGTTTGGTAGAAACCTGGACAATGGGGAGGGACAATGAATGCAAGTAGCTCCATATATGACTAGTAGGTGCTGGGTTTGGTAGAAAAATGGACAATAGGGAGGGACATTGAATGCAAGTCGCTCCATACATGACTAGTAGGTGCTGGGTTTGGTAGAAACCTGGACAATGGGGAGGGACAATGAATGCAAGTAGCTCCATATATGACTAGTAGGTGCTGGGTTTGGTAGAAAAATGGACAATAGGGAGGGACATTGAATGCAAGTCGCTCCATACATGACTAGTAGGTGCTGGGTTTGGTAGAAACATGGACAATGGGGAGGGACAATGAATGCAAGTAGCTCCATATATGACTAGTAGGTGCTGGGTTTGGTAGAAACCTGGACAATGGGGAGGGACAATGAATGCAAGTAGCTCCATACATGACTAGTAGGTGCTGGGTTTGGTAGAAACATGGACAATGGGGAGGGACAATGAATGCAAGTAGCTCCATATATGACTAGTAGGTGCTGGGTTTGGTTGAAACCTGGACAATGAATGCAAGTAGCTCCATACATGACTAGTAGGTGCTGAGTTTGGTAGAAACATGGACAATGGGGAGGGACAATGAATGCAAGTAGCTCCATATATGACTAGTAGGTGCTGGGTTTGGTTGAAACCTGGACAATGAATGCAAGTAGCTCCATACATGACTAGTAGGTGCTGGGTTTGGTAGAAACCTGGACAATGGGGAGGGACAATGAATGCAAGTAGCTCCATATATGACTAGTAGGTGCTGGGTTTGGTTGAAACCTGGACAATGAATGCAAGTAGCTCCATATATGACTAGTAGGTGCTGAGTTTGGTAGAAACATGGACAATGAATGCAAGTAGCTCCATACATGACTAGTAGGTGCTGGGTTTGGTAGAAACCTGGACAATGGGGAGGGACAATGAATGCAAGTAGCTCCATATATGACTAGTAGGTGCTGGGTTTGGTAGAAAAATGGACAATAGGGAGGGACATTGAATGCAAGTCGCTCCATACATGACTAGTAGGTGCTGGGTTTGGTAGAAACCTGGACAATGGGGAGGGACAATGAATGCAAGTAGCTCCATATATGACTAGTAGGTGCTGGGTTTGGTAGAAAAATGGACAATAGGGAGGGACAGTGAATGCAAGTCGCTCCATACATGACTAGTAGGTGCTGGGTTTGGTAGAAACATGGACAATGGGGAGGGACAATGAATGGAAGTAGCTCCATACATGACTAGTAGGTGCTGGGTTTGGTAGAAACATGGACAATGAATGCAAGTAGCTCCATACATGACTAGTAGGTGCTGGGTTTGGTAGAAACCTGGACAATGGGGAGGGACAATGAATGCAAGTAGCTCCATACATGACTAGTAGGTGCTGGGTTTGGTAGAAACCTGGACAATGGGGAGGGACAATGAATGCAAGTAGCTCCATATATGACTAGTAGGTGCTGGGTTTGGTAGAAACCTGGACAATGGGGAGGGACAATGAATGCAAGTAGCTCCATATATGACTAGTAGGTGCTGGGTTTGGTAGAAAAATGGACAATAGGGAGGGACATTGAATGCAAGTCGCTCCATACATGACTAGTAGGTGCTGGGTTTGGTAGAAACCTGGACAATGGGGAGGGACAATGAATGCAAGTAGCTCCATATATGACTAGTAGGTGCTGGGTTTGGTAGAAAAATGGACAATAGGGAGGGACATTGAATGCAAGTCGCTCCATACATGACTAGTAGGTGCTGGGTTTGGTAGAAACATGGACAATGGGGAGGGACAATGAATGCAAGTAGCTCCATATATGACTAGTAGGTGCTGGGTTTGGTAGAAACCTGGACAATGGGGAGGGACAATGAATGCAAGTAGCTCCATACATGACTAGTAGGTGCTGGGTTTGGTAGAAACATGGACAATGGGGAGGGACAATGAATGCAAGTAGCTCCATATATGACTAGTAGGTGCTGGGTTTGGTTGAAACCTGGACAATGAATGCAAGTAGCTCCATACATGACTAGTAGGTGCTGAGTTTGGTAGAAACATGGACAATGGGGAGGGACAATGAATGCAAGTAGCTCCATATATGACTAGTAGGTGCTGGGTTTGGTTGAAACCTGGACAATGAATGCAAGTAGCTCCATACATGACTAGTAGGTGCTGGGTTTGGTAGAAACCTGGACAATGGGGAGGGACAATGAATGCAAGTAGCTCCATATATGACTAGTAGGTGCTGGGTTTGGTTGAAACCTGGACAATGAATGCAAGTAGCTCCATATATGACTAGTAGGTGCTGAGTTTGGTAGAAACATGGACAATGAATGCAAGTAGCTCCATACATGACTAGTAGGTGCTGGGTTTGGTAGAAACCTGGACAATGGGGAGGGACAATGAATGCAAGTCGCTCCATATATGACTAGTAGGTGCTGGGTTTGGTAGAAAAATGGACAATAGGGAGGGACATTGAATGCAAGTCGCTCCATACATGACTAGTAGGTGCTGGGTTTGGTAGAAACCTGGACAATGGGGAGGGACAATGAATGCAAGTAGCTCCATATATGACTAGTAGGTGCTGGGTTTGGTAGAAAAATGGACAATAGGGAGGGACAGTGAATGCAAGTCGCTCCATACATGACTAGTAGGTGCTGGGTTTGGTAGAAACATGGACAATGGGGAGGGACAATGAATGGAAGTAGCTCCATACATGACTAGTAGGTGCTGGGTTTGGTAGAAACATGGACAATGAATGCAAGTAGCTCCATACATGACTAGTAGGTGCTGGGTTTGGTAGAAACCTGGACAATGGGGAGGGACAATGAATGCAAGTAGCTCCATACATGACTAGTAGGTGCTGGGTTTGGTAGAAACCTGGACAATGGGGAGGGACAATAAATGCAAGTAGCTCCATACATGACTAGTAGGTGCTGAGTTTGGTAGAAACATGGACAATGAATGGAAGTAGCTCCATACATGACTAGTAGCTGCTGGGTTTGGTAGAAACATGGACAATAGGGAGGGACAATGAATACAAGTAGCTTCATACATGACTAGTAGGTGCTGGGTTTGGTTGAAACATGGACAATGGGGAGGGACAATGAATGCAGGTAGCTCCATACATGACTAGTAGGTGCTGGGTTTGGTAGAAACATGGACAATAGAGAGGGACAACGAATGCAAGTAGCTCCATACATGACTAGTAGGTGCTGAGTTTGGTAGAAACATGGACAATGAATGCAAGTAGCTCCATACATGACTAGTAGGTGCTGGGTTTGGTAGAAACCTGGACAATAGGGAGGGACAATGAATGCAAGTAGCTTCATACATAACTAGTAGGTGCTGGGTTTGGTAGAAACCTGGACAATGGGGAGGGACAATGAATGCAGGTAGCTCCATACATGACTAGTAGGTGCTGGGTTTGGTAGAAACATGGACAATGGGGAGGACAATGAATGGAAGTAGCTCCATACATGACTAGTAGGTGCTGGGTTTGGTAGAAACATGGACAATGAATGCAAGTAGCTCCATACATGACTAGTAGGTGCTGGGTTTGGTAGAAACCTGGACAATAGGGAGGGACAGTGAATGCAAGTAGCTTCATACATAACTAGTAGGTGCTGGGTTTGGCAAAAACCTGGACAATGGGGAGGGACAATGAATGCAAGTAGCTCCATACATGACTAGTAGGTGCTGGGTTTGGTAGAAACATGGACAATGGGGAGGGACAATGAATGCAGGAGCTCCATACATGACTAGTAGGTGCTGGGTTTGGTAGAAACATGGACAATAGAGAGGGACAACGAATGCAAGTAGCTCCATACATGACTAGTAGGTGCTGGGTTTGGTAGAAACCTGGACAATAGGGAGGGACAATGAATGCAAGTAGCTTCATACATAACTAGTAGGTGCTGGGTTTGGTAGAAACCTGGACAATGGGGAGGGGGAATGAATGCAAGTAGTTCCATACA
Organism: Haliotis asinina; assembly: GCF_037392515.1. Lineage (NCBI taxonomy): Eukaryota > Metazoa > Mollusca > Gastropoda > Lepetellida > Haliotidae > Haliotis > Haliotis asinina. The sequence continues at coordinate 26,861,992 of NC_090291.1, forward strand.
TGACTAGTAGGTGCTGAGTTTGGTAGAAACATGGACAATGAATGCAAGTAGCTCCATACATGACTAGTAGGTGCTGGGTTTGGTAAAAACCTGGACAATGGGGAGGGACAATGAATGCAAGTAGCTCCATACATGACTAGTAGGTGCTGGGTTTGGTAGAAACCTGGACAATAGGGAGGGACAATGAATGCAAGTAGCTTCATACATGACTAGTAGGTGCTGGGTTTGGTAGAAACATGGACAATAGAGAGGGACAACGAATGCAAGTAGTTCCATACATGACTAGTAGGTGCTGAGTTTGGTAGAAACATGGACAATGAATGCAAGTAGCTCCATACATGACTAGTAGGTGCTGGGTTTGGTAAAAACCTGGACAATGGGGAGGGACAATGAATGCAAGTAGCTCCATACATGACTAGTAGGTGCTGGGTTTGGTAGAAACCTGGACAATAGGGAGGGACAATGAATGCAAGTAGCTTCATACATGACTAGTAGGTGCTGGGTTTGGTAGAAACATGGACAATAGAGAGGGACAACGAATGCAAGTAGTTCCATACATGACTAGTAGGTGCTGAGTTTGGTAGAAACATGGACAATGAATGCAAGTAGCTCCATACATGACTAGTAGGTGCTGGGTTTGGTAGAAACCTGGACAATAGGGAGGGACAATGAATGCAAGTAGCTTCATACATAACTAGTAGGTGCTGGGTTTGGTAGAAACCTGGACAATGGGGAGGGACAATGAATGCAGGTAGCTCCATACATGACTAGTAGGTGCTGGGTTTGGTAGAAACATGGACAATAGAGAGGGACAACGAATGCAAGTAGTTCCATACATGACTAGTAGGTGCTGAGTTTGGTAGAAACATGGACAATGAATGCAAGTAGCTCCATACATGACTTGTAGGTGCTGGGTTTGGTAAAAACCTGGACAATGGGGAGGGACAATGAATGCAAGTAGCTCCATACATGACTAGTAGGTGCTGGGTTTGGTAGAAACCTGGACAATGGGGAGGGACAATGAATGCAAGTAGCTCCATACATGACTAGTAGGTGCTGGGTTTGGTAGAAAAATGGACAATGGGGAGGGACAATGAATGCAAGTAGCTCCATACATGACTAGTAGGTGCTGGGTTTGGTAGAAACCTGGACAATGGGGAGGGACAATGAATGCAAGTAGCTCCATACATGACTAGTAGGTGCTGGGTTTGGTAGAAACATGGACAATGGGGAGGGACAATGAATGCAAGTAGCTTCATACATGACTAGTAGGTGCTGGGTTTGGTAGAAACCTGGACAATAGGGAGGGACAATGAATGCAAGTAGCTTCATACATAACTAGTAGGTGCTGGGTTTGGTAGAAACCTGGACAATGGGGAGGGACAATGAATGCAGGTAGCTCCATACATGACTAGTAGGTGCTGGGTTTGGTAGAAACATGGACAATGGGGAGGACAATGAATGGAAGTAGCTCCATACATGACTAGTAGGTGCTGGGTTTGGTAGAAACATGGACAATGAATGCAAGTAGCTCCATACATGACTAGTAGGTGCTGGGTTTGGTAGAAACCTGGACAATAGGGAGGGACAGTGAATGCAAGTAGCTTCATACATAACTAGTAGGTGCTGGGTTTGGCAAAAACCTGGACAATGGGGAGGGACAATGAATGCAAGTAGCTCCATACATGACTAGTAGGTGCTGGGTTTGGTAGAAACATGGACAATGGGGAGGGACAATGAATGCAGGAGCTCCATACATGACTAGTAGGTGCTGGGTTTGGTAGAAACATGGACAATAGAGAGGGACAACGAATGCAAGTAGCTCCATACATGACTAGTAGGTGCTGGGTTTGGTAGAAACCTGGACAATAGGGAGGGACAATGAATGCAAGTAGCTTCATACATAACTAGTAGGTGCTGGGTTTGGTAGAAACCTGGACAATGGGGAGGGGGAATGAATGCAAGTAGTTCCATACATGACTAGTAGGTGCTGAGTTTGGTAGAAACATGGACAATGAATGCAAGTAGCTCCATACATGACTAGTAGGTGCTGGGTTTGGTAAAAACCTGGACAATGGGGAGGGACAATGAATGCAAGTAGCTCCATACATGACTAGTAGGTGCTGGGTTTGGTAGAAACCTGGACAATAGGGAGGGACAATGAATGCAAGTAGCTTCATACATGACTAGTAGGTGCTGGGTTTGGTAGAAACATGGACAATAGAGAGGGACAACGAATGCAAGTAGTTCCATACATGACTAGTAGGTGCTGAGTTTGGTAGAAACATGGACAATGAATGCAAGTAGCTCCATACATGACTAGTAGGTGCTGGGTTTGGTAAAAACCTGGACAATGGGGAGGGACAATGAATGCAAGTAGCTCCATACATGACTAGTAGGTGCTGGGTTTGGTAGAAACCTGGACAATAGGGAGGGACAATGAATGCAAGTAGCTTCATACATGACTAGTAGGTGCTGGGTTTGGTAGAAACATGGACAATAGAGAGGGACAACGAATGCAAGTAGTTCCATACATGACTAGTAGGTGCTGAGTTTGGTAGAAACATGGACAATGAATGCAAGTAGCTCCATACATGACTAGTAGGTGCTGGGTTTGGTAGAAACCTGGACAATAGGGAGGGACAATGAATGCAAGTAGCTTCATACATAACTAGTAGGTGCTGGGTTTGGTAGAAACCTGGACAATGGGGAGGGACAATGAATGCAGGTAGCTCCATACATGACTAGTAGGTGCTGGGTTTGGTAGAAACATGGACAATAGAGAGGGACAACGAATGCAAGTAGTTCCATACATGACTAGTAGGTGCTGAGTTTGGTAGAAACATGGACAATGAATGCAAGTAGCTCCATACATGACTTGTAGGTGCTGGGTTTGGTAAAAACCTGGACAATGGGGAGGGACAATGAATGCAAGTAGCTCCATACATGACTAGTAGGTGCTGGGTTTGGTAGAAACCTGGACAATGGGGAGGGACAATGAATGCAAGTAGCTCCATACATGACTAGTAGGTGCTGGGTTTGGTAGAAAAATGGACAATGGGGAGGGACAATGAATGCAAGTAGCTCCATACATGACTAGTAGGTGCTGGGTTTGGTAGAAACCTGGACAATGGGGAGGGACAATGAATGCAAGTAGCTCCATACATGACTAGTAGGTGCTGGGTTTGGTAGAAACATGGACAATGGGGAGGGACAATGAATGCAAGTAGCTTCATACATGACTAGTAGGTGCTGGGTTTGGTAGAAACATGGACAATGGGGAGGGACAATGAATGGAAGTAGCTCCATACATGACTAGTAGGTGCTGGGTTTGGTAGAAACATGGACAATGGGGAGGGACAATGAATGGAAGTAGCTCCATACATGACTAGTAGGTGCTGGGTTTGGTAGAAACATGGACAATGGGGAGGGACAATGAATGGAAGTAGCTCCATACATGACTAGTAGGTGCTGGGTTTGGTAGAAACATGGACAATGGGGAGGGACAATGAATGCAAGTACATACGTATACAGTATGAACAGTGTTTATGTTGACACGGTCATGATGATGCCTGACTGACCTGCTGCAGTTCCCGGTCGGAATATACCCATTCAGGATAGATTACATATACCCAAGACTTAGTGCCTTGGGTATATGAGGGACATACAGTATGATGTGTATAGTTCCACGGCCGCAATGGCCACTATCACGGGCCTACACATACCTGAACACGCCACCTGTCTTACAGCTACAAGTCAGGACACAGATGATTTTCCGATACAGGTTATGTGTCATCCGGGTGTTTCTGCCTTACGCTACCCAGCAATCACGCCCACATCAGTCTGGTTGTCGGGGAAACATACCCACATTTCATGAATTTCCCAATAACACGGAAAGCAGGATATCATCTATTGCAGTCGAGAGGGGAAACAGCTCCTGAAGCTCACACAAAGACAACCTTTGCCAAGCTGTTGGGAAAATGTACACACCATAGACCTCCAATACTCAGGGATATCATGAACATCATCCTACACCATAGCTCTACAACGTCTACAACACGAGCAGCGGGAGATGCATGGGTTGAGTCAATGTACACAGACGTTGACTAGGGAGCTCACCGCTAAAAACAATGCTGATCGATTACAAACGCTGAATGGCCCGATGATGAACATATTTCATGATTCATTGATGATGATTAGCCACGACCACGAAGTACCCAGTACAGACCAGCATGGGAAAATATGTGGCTTTCGTAGTGATACAAGGTTCGGGTGTCAGCCAAGTGTAAGCGACCTGGGCTGCAGTTTTGCTTTACTTGTTACAGTATGTCTATTAAAATTATCAAATGAATGGCCCACTCACGTTTTTTCTGTATAAAGGGCAAGTATACACGAACTTAACTTTTTTGTCTTGCACTTTTTAACCATAAAATGTGTTTGTGAAGTAGTTTTACCGCCAAAACTGTACATAAATGAGAAGCAACTAATTTGCGTTTAATCGATTTCCACTTTAATGGTGAATTTTATGTTCATAATAAACACTCATGTTTTATGTCCTTGGAAATGACTGATAAACCGACTGGTAAACGAAAAACGTTGCTAGAATTACTTCACGTACTGCAGGTATAGGTGTGGTTCTTGTTTCTCGATGCGCGGGTTACTGTTTTAATACGCTTGTTGCCTGGCCATCAGATGGCTCTGTGGTTCCATACGATGATGGCAAAGACCTCAAAATTTGGATACCATTTCAGCACTTATTTTAATACTTTCATGATAAGAAAATGAGTGTACATTTTCAAACATCGATATAAACTAACTGCAATATTTCACTTTGTTTAACATAGGAATAAATGTGATTTTTGTGTGTACACCTCCCCTTTAAATCCTTCCGGGAAGAAATAGGAAAAAATACTCTACACGCAAATATAGTCATATCTATGATACATACAGAACAAACCAGAACAAACAACAGTGGATTGGTTGTAGCATTTATCAAATACGCAAGACATCTCATACGGACGACCTCGTTTACAACGTACCATCAAGGATCGGTTTTGTGGTTTATCTGGTCCAGGCTTGACCGTCTACCTGAGTTACTGACTGACATACTGAAGTGAATCTGATGACATCGTCCAAACATGTATTGCCGCTTTCTCGCCGACTTTGTCAGTCGGTGAGTATAAAATAGATTCATACATTGGTGAGCATTCAATTCAAGGCGCTAATGTGTAGCAGTCACTGGGTAGTCAACGTGATCACATATGAAGCCATGGAAAAGGTATCCCAAGACTACATTTACTGCACAGGACAACAGGCCTGCCACAATAGCTGTGGAAGTTGCATGATTCAACAACACATTTGTAACAGTCGACACAATCAGTTACATTCTAGGGTCGCTGGCATGAGTGGGTAAGTACACGGGAACATGGCCCTGGCCGCTTTAGCATACATTCAGACACCTAATTCAGTGAAGCTGTTTTGACCGTAGTCCCCAGTTATTCGAACTAACACAGTTGGACAAAAAACACGGAAACTATTCACCGTTGCAATTTGAGACACACATGTACATTGGAACTACCCCTGTTTTGTCCTATCTACTCCACACTACCCCTCGTGATAGGCATTATATATACCACTATAGTCAGATTGGTGAATGTGTCAGAAGAACTGCCTCTTGGTACATCTACCACACTACATACAGAGCAGACATACACCTCTCAAGGTCTACATCTATCTGGCGTTAGTTAAAACTTACTTCTCTGGCGAGAACGTCGGTACAGTTGTAATGACAAGGACATGTCGCTCAAACACACCGTACCGTAGAGAGAGAGGTGCGTCCATTATGGGTATCCGGAGCGACGCCCACCTCACCTGCTGAGGAACACATCTGTCCAGAGCGAACCTCCATTAGGTCAGACGATTGTCAGCATATTTAGACCAATTACCGGCAACAATAGACCGTCTGTTCCGAGTGTATGAGACGTTGGGTATTAACGTCAACGCGATTGTATTCCAGTAATAATAATCCAACTAATCCCCATGTACGATCACGGGTTGACATAAACTAACCCCACCTGAAACAACACAACAAACGATAAGCTTTCATTTCTCATTCACTGACATTAACACTTAACAGGGGTTCAACCGGAAGTGTTATAATCCCTTACTACTTGCAAAATGTACACTCCACTGAATCTGTAGGACAAACAGCATAGTGGCAATTGTTTTCCTGGGACATCGGAAAACGGCAGTGACGTCATTTTGCAAACACGGTTTCTTTCACTGGGCCTATTTATGACTTGATGCTATCATCTCGCGTGGCACGAGTTTCTACAAAGGATCTCATATTTGATTATATATGGTTTCTTGTATCTAACAATCTGATCCAGCGGAACAAGGAACTCTTTTGTGTAATTACCGATTGGATGATTTTTCTTTTGAACACGCCTAATAGTTGGGACTTTTTGTCGTGTTTTTATTATACTCTTATCCCTTTGATATGATAATGTGTTTGAACTCAGGCACTTCGATTTTATAGTGGTAGTTAGATGGAAAGAGGAGAACGCTGTCTTTTATCATAACATATAACATTCCCTATAGTACAAAATAGATTTACGTTGAAATTTGCCCGTCCATGAATGATTTAAAGCGCAGTATTACTTTTGTTTTTCTTCACTACGCATAAGCCAACAAACAACAGACACGTTGTCGATGTGTCCTGTATTTAAAATCTGCAGCTGGCAGCCAGGACACTTACTTTACAGCTTTACAAGTGATGAGCATCACCCATGTTTAACTGACGGCAAGATTCACAAATGTGCCATTTTGTGACCGTCAAAAGTTACAATCATGAATCAGCAATTCTAATGACACTTAAACGTGTCTTTTCGAACACATTATTGCGGTACAATACATGAAGTTTTAAGTAATTTGGACAAGAGATTAGTCTTCAAAATGCTTTGATTTCGACATAGGTTGGGAGTTTTGAGGCTCGCTCCTACGCATACAACCGTCCATGGCTAATAATGGCGTAATAGCATCTTGTAAGAAAGACACAATTTTAGGATAACTCACCAACAGATATGGACGCACTCATCACTTGCATGAGACGGACAGTTTACCTCCGGCGGTACCGCAAGACAACGGCAGACTGAGACACTTGACAACGGAGAGAGAACCCAATACCTGGCTTCAAGCATTGTGCTGGCTCAGTAGAGGACACACAACATCACTGTGAAATGGTTGACGCCCACTGCACAATACTGTGTGCACTGCAACAATGTCTCAGTGGAGCTCACGTTGGTAAGTGTGTATTCACAAGTCAGCACAACATACCTGTTATGTTCTTTATGTCCGATGCAAGCGCTTATTATTTAGAAATGTACATACAAAGTGTTCCTAACATTTACTGCAGACATGCACGTCCTGGTGTCAAGCTAGACCTGCAAGCCGTTCCTTTACAAAGTGGTAAAATTCTTTCATGACAAGTACAGAATACAGGTACATGAGGGTTACATCTGTGAGGGAATGTCAATAGACCTGCATTGGATACTTCAGCCTTGCGGCGCAGCGCCGCCAGATAACTAGCACCTCGGAAACATTTGTTGGAGATAGCAGTAGTGGCTCTAAACTATGACCTTTTTACAAGCATTGTTACCACTCTAAGCCTGTATTGTCGTGGTGAATGTCTACCTAGATTAAGTACGCCTCGGTAAATACATACCACCATATACATAGTGTATGTGCTTCTAGCATAGATTCAGGCTGGTTAGTCACATTTACTAAAGGTATATTTGAAATGTTGTTGCGTATTAAATTCTATAGTACATGTAATACATTGCACATGGAGTATTGTATAGGAAGGATTCGTGCTGAGTGTGTTACTGCTCTGTATGCGGCTTCCCTTGGACAGGTTCGCATTTCTGGGAACACTGTATTGATTGTGGTGCATTGAGTGGGGCTTGAAACCGTCTTAAGAAACTCGATATATTACTTTTCGTCAAATATTAACACATACAAGATAATGTCTTAGTGACCAGAGATCTATAGTATAACAAGAATGTGCATTAATCTGGATATACAATGTCCACCGTCGATTATCCTGCCTATCATATCTTCATTCTACCCTGCAACTTCCTTTATAACAACAGAGCCTGTAAAAACCGTACTAACACATTGAACGTCACACTAACCGAGTGCCAAACCAGTTCAAAAATGCATATTTCAAAAGGTTGGATAATGTCGTTTGTGAGCATACCGTATGCCATGGGATTTGACAGTAGGAGAGGGTATTTACGTTGCGCAGTTACTTCCCTTTGTCTTGTCTCTAATCATACGTCATGATATTTTGGCCACACAAGCATTTATCCTGAGGTAAACCTAGGCAAGAGTTATCTCCTCTTATCAAATTAAACTTAGGTGTACTGTTCTCATTGAAGTTAATGTTGATACTCGCGATTGACATATTTTTTTTTATTTTTGAATATTTATCTAAAATAAATTTACTATATAAAAATGTCCAGCAGGTAGACGGGTTTCATCAGGCACTTTAGATGCGCTAACACCTGGTGTTTTCATTGATGAATCAATATTTGTAATAAATTACTGTTTTTAGAAACTAATATCTGTGTCCAATCCTACATACTGCTTTAAAACTGATTTTCCTGTTTAATTTCATATTAGCTGCTAACAGGAGGTAGACGGGTTTCATCAGGCACCTCAGATGCGCTAACAGGAACAATTGGTGTTTTCATTGATGAACCTCAATTATTTTTTTTATAAAATCCCGTTTTAAAGGCTAATTATTATGCTTAATCCTACATACTGTCTTAACAATTGATTTTCCTGTCTTTTTTCATATCAGTACTGAAATATCTTTATAAAAACACGTAATGAATAATACAATATATTTGCAGTAAACAATTTACTTTTAAGAGAACTTTTATCGACACATTACTTGTTACAGACAGTGCCACATGAGGGTGTCATTTGTCGAACAAATGAAGTGGTCACTTGCCATTTTCATTACATGATTAAATTCGGGACACATGTTGCTACAAAATGATACCAAAACATAGATGCCCGTGAATCTGAATAGCAGTGCAGTATATTTTACCATTAAGGGGCTGAGGGTATGTAGAGCGATAAACTATTCTGAAGCGTGTCAGCCTCTGCTGGAACGGGTTACATTTGCTGATTTGACGTTGATGATTTTATACACAACCAAATACAACACTCGATTTTTGTTGTGTGTGTTTAACGATAAGAATATACCAAAAGGTTAATATATGTTCTAGCCTAGGTTCTGTGTGTGTGATTTTTTTATGGATAATATGTTTGTGCTATCCTCGAGGGGAATGAAATGAAATATAAATTCAAAATAGGGTACTAATAAATAAAACAAGCAAAACTTTGTAATTTGGTTGCTCAGTGGTAGTTTATCTGCTATTTGCTGTATGTAAGTCTCTTGAATCTGCTACTCGTCATCAGTATCACTGTCATCAGTATTGAGGCAAAGTTCAATGACAAGCTTTTCGATTTCATCCTCCAGGGCAATTTCTCGATGCCAATAACGATTCTCTATTTCCATCACATGTCTGCAACAGTCTGACCATTCCTTCTGATCAACAGATGGCAATTGTTCTTAGCAAGCCCTCTGTACAGACGCCTTTTGAAATCTAAATTCTGGGACCCAATCCCAATTTTCAAAATTGCCCAAATTAATTATATGGTGTTGAAATCAGCGTAATAAGGAGGTAATCAGAGAACAGTATGCCCATGGGTTTTCAGAATTTCATCGACATGATATTCAGGGTCGTGTGAACGTGATTTCACCAGTGCATGCAATTCAGCCTTCAACATTGAATGTTTAAAAGCTATATCATGTTTTTGTAGCCACGATTTGATTTCATCTTTCCAATGTGCAGTTGTTGGAGCTTTGTCTATTTGCTTGCTATGGTGAGGGGCATTGTCCATTATAACTTCTGCGTCTTGGGGCTGATTAGGAATAGGTTTTTCTTGCAACCACTTACAGAAATTGTTGAAATTCATTTTGTCATGGTAATCGCCGCGTTTTTCTTTGGCTTTAAATATGAAAGAAGCATTAGGAATGAGCCCTCTATTGTACCAGCATTGACTATAATTAATCTTCAGCCTGTCTCTGATGGTACCCGAATACTGCCAACTGCTCTCTCCTCATCAGTTTGCCAACATTTTGATACTGTGTGATGGGTGTGTACCCATATTTTGTCGATGTACACGACTGGAAGTTTTTTTTTCTTACGGTACTGACCAATAATTCTGAAATATCTCAAACGCCATGCAGCGATGTCTTTTCGCTCCTATCTGTCTGAACGAAATTTGTCTGTTTGAAACCATTTTTTCTTAAGCGTTCCTTTACCCCCGTATATCCTAAATCATTTTCATAATGCTCATCACTGTTGGTATTGTCTTGGTTACTGTGTTGCGGTGTCGAATGTACTGGTGAATTGCGCACTTATCAAAATCATCACATTTTTCTCTTCGTTACGATTACGCACTTTACCTGGGCTTGTGAACTTACGGGTACCCATCGCGTGAACGCTTTTACCTTCGACATTTATTTTGCGCAAGGTACTGACAGATGTATAAGTAGCATCGCTAGCTTTTTTTAGTGCACTTTGTGTGCTGTCGGAAATAGATGTATTGAATGACATTGTAGGCAACCTCACGTGTTTGTGAATGGATAACTTGACCCGTTTACCCAATTTACAGTGCGACATGATAAATTTCATATACCTGCAGAGTTTATTTCTCTTTTCACAATCCACTTTACGAAATACTAGTATACAAATGCTCGAGCAGAAACACGACTCTTCCGTGTCACTGAGTAGTGAGTGACTGCTGCAAGTATCATGAAAATCGCGTGCGCGAAGTTTTCAAACCTGTTACCCCTTCGAGTGGGTAGTGCAACACTTTACGGTACGATTCCCATCTCCTTTCACGAACGCGTCTTTCGCACACCTCATTTTCAATGTTGGTTGGACAATACCTAGCGAAGACAACGTAGAAGGAAGGTCTGCTGTAGCGCTGGTTGTAGGCTGAGTGTCAGGAGAACGGGATGGTGCTTTCACACACCCGTAAGAGTTGTGTCGGGCGCTGTAGTATAGTGCATTAACTGCTGTTGTTCTGGAGTAATGGGTGTCCAAACATTACTCCCGATTCATTACACAATGGCTTTACATTAAGTGGGGCCTTTGTCAACGCCTTATCTGAAATAATACCTGCTCCACGCCACATTCAAACAGTACTTACCAGTAACCGGATGTTTCCGTGGTGCGAGTTTACTTCCCCTGTTCCTCCTTAGGAATGACCAGACGGACGTATTCAGATTGTAGTCACACATTTCTCCACTTATGCCCGAAGTCTACTCCAGTTTAATCCACAACTGATCTCCACTTATACCAAACCTCTGCTGCATTTATACCACAACTCTACTCAAGTTATACCAAACCTCTGTTGCAGTTATACCACAACTCTACTCCAGTTATACCACAACTCTACTCCAGTTATACCAAACCTCTATTGCAGTTATACCACAACTCTACTCCAGTTATACCACAGCTCTACTCCAGTTATACCACAACTCTACTCCAGTTATACCACAACTCTACTCCAGTTATACCAAATCTCTACTGCAGTTATACCACAACTCTACTCCAGTTATACCACAGCTCGAGTATGTCATTACCACCGATCACTGAACACTCTGTGTTGACTGTTTGTGTCCTGATGGAGGCTGTAACTCTGTATACTCCGTGTTTTCAAACTTTGAAAGTGTGTGATTCAAGCTGATTCACGTGTACTCAGACCGCCAGAACCGTAAATGAAAGAAGTGGTAGAATGCTCTCCTTCAAAAGGGGGACACTCTCGTTGTAGCGAAGTCATCTACAACGACGATGTCGCCAGTCCTCTCTGACTCCTTAAACGGAGTGACCTCCACTAGACCAGGTCACTATGGACTGAGCGAATTGGGGCATGTATAAACTGCAAGCACGAATAATACCGATCTCTAAAAGGGTCCTTACAATGTTCCTGAATACACCAACTCATTGCAGAATCATAAACATCGCAAATGAGCCATTCCCCAAAGTGCATAAAGGTCGCTCTTAATGCCGACCCTTTCTGAAGGCAAATTGAACACAGAGGTTATGAAAAGCTAACATGAATTTCAACAGAGGTGTCCTGTTCACAATAATTGCATGATAACAACCAGGTCAGGAAGCCCTTTGTAATTCCCGTATACGCTCTAGCAAGCTATGTATCAATTCCTTTGCATCTGGTGAGAATATGTTCAGCTGCTCGTTACCTGGACGTATGTGTCTTTGTCCTTGCTCTATACATTGCGTGCACAGGGGACACTCGGCCCCCCTTATTGTAATCGCTTGTTGTCTTACGTTTGTTTGCGTAAATTGTAGGCTTTTGTCTTTAACGTGTACTGTGAAAAGGTCCGTTAACTGTGGGTCACATATACCCCAGTGTTGCCAACCAACCATTGTGTCCTACCAACCAAGTAAGACAAGAAAACACAAGCCTGAGTTCGTGACAGTCTGTCAAATATTCTTCACTGGGTAACAAGTTTGTAGAGTCCAATGGACATGCACTTAAGGCTTGCAATCTAATATCATTTGGTATTTTTGCAGCTCGCAACCGTATACCATTTGGTTTTGTTAATGTTATGATTCGTAGTAGTAGTAGCAGTAGCAGTAGTAGTAGTAGTAGTAGTAGTAGTTGTTGTTGTTGTTGTAGGAGGAGGAGGAGAAGGGGGAGGAGAAGGTGAAGGTGCAGCAGCAAGTGCCCGCCACAAGATCCATGCAGCTCAGTATGGAGATGACGTATTTTAACTTGATTAGCCACGCGAGACGTCTGATTCTCACTGAATATATGTTTTAAATATTCAGTCCAACACTCTTCATGATGCTTTGTTGAACACCTTTCGCTGCACATTTCTGGGACATTGGCATGTACGGAGACTAAATATAATCACACAGTTTTCCATACTCTTTGTATAGTGGTCGATTGACGTGACTTTAATATGGACATAATGACCACTAAAACCTGACATACTTCCTCTGGAACGCAGGAACGTTCCCTTTCAGTAATCTACACAGTTTCAATGTAGTGCAAAACTTGAATCCTTGTTATAACGCCACCGCCATGTGTTGTGCAACTAGGCAGCAGTTGATTGTAAGAATGTGTCTTACATCGGAAATATAATGTGCCGTGTTGCCACCTTTCCATCATTATGGATACTGAAAAAAAAATTTTTTTGTTTCTCTTTTGAGTGGCTGAATTGTCATATTTTAGTGTTTGCTGTTAAAGCCACACGCAGCAATATCCGATGAGATGGCAGGCATCAACCAGACCACTGGGTGGGACCGCCCTGTTACAAGCATTGGTTGTTCTAACCGATTTAGTTGGTATAATGTATGTGTGAGTTTGAGAGTCGTGGAGAGTACTAGGATAGTGGTCATAAAGTTAAGAAAGATTCAACTGGCGATTTCTGAAAGACCAACAGACGGCATTTAAAATATCATGGCGAAGTTAGCCAATGGAGGTAACTCTCCTTTTCCCGAGGGCTCATCGTGAGCTTGATGAACGAAACAGGTAAGGTTGGTAATACAGACTACACCAATGGGGACACACCAAGCAGCACTGGTACGACACATTGCCGTAGAACCCCTTCTGTTTTCAAGAAGGTAGCTGAAGTCCTTGTAGCTGCCGTGGAAACGCTTCAAATCGGATCAGAACTCATTGGGTTCCTTTCAGCGACCCTTATGCCCGCAATTTCCCCTGAAGTGATGGCTTCACTGGCCTCATGATTTCAGAGGTGATGTGGAACACGCAAAACTTATGATAGAGAGACGGGCAAAAACGAGACAGCTCACTGATGAGGCGAGCTAAAGATGTACACAAATCTACATCTCGATATTCACAGAATGTATCATCGACTAACCAGTCACCTTACCGTCATCCTGTATTTCACTTTGACCTGTTAGTCCAGTCCCTTCCTGTGACCACCCAAGCCGATGCAAGGTATTCTTAAATGTAAAATAAACCATTATTGTGTGACAGTGCATAGGGTAAGTGAGGAACTAACGACTTGGACGAAACACCTGAAATTCTTAGGAAGGTCAAGCGTTACCTGATAAAAGACACCAAAACCTTTCTAGTCTAGCCTCTCCAACTGGGTTCCTCATCTTCACAAAAACTGCTGTGTCCTTAAAGAACTGAACTTATGTATGTCTTAATTGCTCGCCAGGACATCAATAGTTTGAGTGTACAGAGCAGTGTACACCTGCATAGTGCACAATGTACAACTTCAATGGTAAATTGATTTGTTCTAATAGTATCAGTCAGATATAGTCTAATGACCGCCGTGCAAGGTGCTGCTTTTAACACCTCTACACGATCTCCGATTGATTATCTACATAAATAACTTGCTGAATCCAACTCTGACACATAAATAGAACATGAATTTATTCACATCGGTTCTTTAATGTGTATAGCTCTCGTAAAACCACTGAAGAGGATTCAGAAGACAAATTGTGTGCGCTGCTATAAATACCCCTCCCCTTCCACACACACTTCCACGCGCGTCCTCCTCGCCTCCTTACATCTCTCTCCTCCCGACCCCCCTGAGTCACCTTACGTAATTTCAGTGAGAATAAATAAATCAATAAGATCAGTATCCAATCAGTCACCTATTTGTACGTGTATGAGCTGAGCTTCTCGCATGTCTGACATTTGTAGGTAATCCTGGTATCGATTATCGACCTATTAATACTGATATGGCCAGAGTAGGGAAGGCACAGATTAGGGCAGTATGTGAACTGTTATTACCATGTAGCTGCCACTATCTCCACGGTCTGGAAATGTATGTGTTCGAATGCAACATTCTGCAAGTCTGTTGTGACGTATAACTTGCCCTATTCCAGCCCTGACGAAACTGATCAAATATATACGTCTGTCAATAATAAACCACTTTAGAACAGATCAGTGCCGTCGGGTATACATATCTCCCAAATATTCTAAATATTTCTTGTTGAAACTATAATAACGCGACAAACAAGAATCCCGTTTCCCTCTCGTCAATGTGGCAGTGCACACTGACCTATTCTGCCAACTGTTCAACAATCATCTAGCACTATATTCAACTGCTAGTTGTATGATTTCGGTCAGATATGTCATTATCTTACCTCACACATAAATGGCGCTTTTTGACTGGCTAAGCACTCTTCTATTATTTTCAGTGTACCCCACTTACAAGTGAGGTACATTGCAATGTACCCCGCTGCCAATGGCAACTCATTCGGTACTTCGTGGTAGTACTTCTTTATCTCGAATAACATTGAATCACGCATGATGCACGGAAATTACCGATGTTTTGCGAATGCAAATCGATGTAAGGGAGATAACTCTTTTTCTTGTGTCGTCTGCAAAATCTAGCAATGGCTAAGACAGATTTATCTCGCATTCCAACAAATTAATTTTGACAAAACGTTCAAGTGTTGTCCCTATGAATATTAAGAAGGTGGTTTACACCGTGGCGACTTTATTAAAACAATACCAAACAATACAGCAATATGCAAGATTCGAATTGTTTGATTCACACAAGATAGGCTGAAGTATGGGGTCCGATACCCAAACAGTTCAAACTTAACATTGAGGTGTTAGGTATGATAAATACGTTGTTCACTGTCCCTCAAGTCTCACAGGTCGATGTACCCTCGATGTTTGTTTATGTTCCCTAAAGTGCAGGAGAGTGCTGGCATTACTGTAATTTATTTATTTCGATATATGTATCCAGCAATTGAATTTGTGATTAAAATCTTTCGTTCTGCACAGTTATAAGTATTCCAACACTAAAAGGTGATAAAACCTCATATGAATGACATATCTAAAAATAATAAATGAATATGTAATATTATACCAGTACGTAAACTTAAGAAACTTCAACCTTCCCGTGTTTGTGACAAAAGCTACGGGTGGACCAGGCCTCGCTGACCGTGTCTGCGAACACCTGGTATCATGACTTACTGTTAGTGGTCTGTCACTGCATGCTTGTCATGTAGTGAAGAAAGTGGCTTTGGTGGGTACAGTCTACTTTGTCGTGATAAGACCATGTCTATAACTAAGATGGTAAATTTGGTGTGCGATTGTGATAATTCGAGACCATCAACGGTTGGATCTACAATGTTCAAGAATGGGAGGGGTGGGGATATAGCGCACCACACTTCACAATATTTTACTATGCACATTGCACCACACATCACACTTTACTACAGACACTGCACCATACTTCACAACTCTTTACTATGCACATTGCACTACACTCTCCAACACTTTACTTTGAACACTGAACTACACTCTACAACACTTTACTTTGCACATTGCATACATCACTGAACACACCATTACGCCACGCCACGCCACGCCACGCCACGCCACGCCACGCCACGCCACGCCACGCCACGCCTCGCCACGCCACACCACACCACACCACACCACACCGCACACAGTCAACACAAAACTATACACCAAATAGCTACAAACCTTATTCCACATAATTATCGTGTGTTTGTAAATTCATTATATTTGCAACAAGCAACCAAGTATGTCAAGGTATGCACCATGTATTCCCCGTCCGGTGCGTTTTCTGGTGGTCTATTTATTGAGCTTATAATACGTGGCCGTTATAGCCCGAGGATATTTTTCTGTGGAATAAACTTTAGAGATAAGAGTCCGACGACTTTGAGCACAGGCGAACTGCACATAAAGGCGGCATGTTTTATCGTGTTGTATATTAATATTGTATTGGGAGCGTTGTGTACGTGTTGTGTACGTGTTGTGTATGCGTTAGCGACATGTCGTGGAAACAGTATTTAATAAAGCAGGATCCTTGTTTTAGCCAGATCTGTTGTGATGCATCTTCCTAAATGAGCTGTGGCGGATTTTAACATTATCTGTTTATCATTGTTTATATGCAGGCATACTACAACACGTGCTTCAGTGTTTCTTAAAGGGGGTAGTATACTAAATTAGTGTAGGTATCTTAATTCCCCGTGGAAAACAAGAATCTGGTTCATACTTTCGGTTCACTTAACGGTTTCCGGTAATGTTTCACGTTTGATAAGACGTGTGATAGAACTAACGGTACGTTCTACATAAAATCTTCAGCTTTTACTCACCATGTTTAGCTGCGAAAATCCGTTTCTCGCAGCCATGTCCACTCTCTGCAAACTGTCGTCTGCCTTAAGAGTATCATCTGCTCGACCGTCGTCTGCTTGCTGTCCAGGTGTGAAGGGCAAAGAACATCGCTGTGTCGTCCGCTTCCGCTTGGTGACAGAGTTAGGGCGGGAAACCACAGGGGGCCTGCGGGATTTAAAACATCGATAGATAAGAAGAGCCGATCTATTATCACGCTGTGTCGACATACTAAAGAGAAGGGAAGATGCGTTGTTTCATAATAAAATGTCACAAAAGTAAATAATAGTCAGTCACTTTGGACAAGAGTATTAATGAAAACCCATTCCCTCCATTTGAGTGCCGTGTCGAGACATCAAGAATTCATCACTCAATAGATTTATTGTTTGTTGCTGTCCAACTCAGGTACAATTCGTAATTCCTATATCCTGAAGGATGCTGACATTTTCACGCATAAATAAATCTGTTAAAATCTGGAAATGATGGGTATATTGAGCCTTCGTGTGGTTCTGAGGTCAAATATTTTTCCACTAAGAAACGAACACCGATGACTGAACGTCTATCGTAAACGTGGTGGCACAGTACGTTCAACATCCTACATGGCAGGCAGACGGAGGCTCAGTACCTGATCATTGTGATCCGGGACCAAGGACGATCTTTAGAGACCAATGGAGGAGATTTATCCTTCATCAGGGCTTACGAATAAGAGGATATGCATTCACAACCAGGGCCACAGACCGCATAGTAGCCTAAGTTTCAATTCTCTTTCAAGTTAAGGATATGTTAGGCAGGGCCTAGAACTGTTCCGATCTGAGAAAAGATTAATGAAGAATTTACTTTCATCTGGTTGCGGGTCTTCACTGCAATAGACAGGTATTACTCGTGCACACAAGGAATACTAACCGTCTGCTTAAGCCTGACAAACACACATAAAGGCATATTTAAACAAGAGGACATGTTGGGCGATTACACAGAGCATGAAATAGACATAAAACTATTATTCTTCGCAATCCCAGCAGACACAACGCGGACATTACTTCTATATACATACACAATATAGCTAAACATTGTGTAGCATGAAAGGATTGCCGTGAAGTGAACATAAGGGTATCACTATATATGTACTTCCTTTTCATTAATGTTTCAAGATATGAGGGAATTGTGACCCTCGTCTCACCGAGTATGCCCTGGTTTCAGCACCATTACCGTTTTCACGAATGGCCGAGACATGCCCACTTTAGGCTGTCTTCCCTCTTAAAATAATTGAGAGAGTGAGTAAAGAGTTTCTCGCCGCTTTTAGCAATATCACGGCGGAGAACACCTGAAATGGACTTCAATTACTGTATCTATGTGGGGAATTGAACCCGGGTCTTCCACGTGACAAGCAAACACTTTAACCACTAGGCTACCTTACTACCCCTCTGATATAAACGTAATACTGATGGAAGCGGGTTTACACTGTGCTCACACGGTTATTTCATCCAATAAGACTTTTAAGGCGCAGAATTTCTGCATTGTGCCGAGATTGAATGTATTGTTACCGCATTGAAAACTCTACACGCCACAATTAACGAGTAAATGAACACAAGTACTTCCTCATTTTGGTAATGGTGGTAGTACACTTACAAAATATAGCCCTTGTGTAACAGATCAAACAATGGCGAGGAACCCTTTCTGTTTGGTAACCTGTTTGAGAGGAATTTAGAAGTTTGAGCACTTAGGAAGGATAAGATTGTACTCCCATATAGAATTCCAGAATTGGGACGTGGTAGACTGTTCCCCGTGACTGGTGCAGTCTGCCACGTCTAATGCAGCTGTGGACAGACTTGCGTAGGCGAAACAGCACTGTCCACTGATATCTGCTGAGGAGTCCTGCCTACTCTGTACCATGTATGTCAGCTGTGGTTAGTTACAGTATCAATCCAGTGAATTAACAGTTCTTCATAGAGATGTAAACGAAGTGCGAACCAATTAGATAATTGATATTTCAATATATATACATCCTCCAAGACGCATGTAGTGTAGCCTGTAGCAGCTGAAGTGCATCTGTAGCAGCTGAAGTGCATCTGTAACTACCACTAACAACGCGTTGTTTGTGATGTCACTAGGTCAACGATAAGATGTTTATGACAACACTCGTGATAGACAAGAGGGGCGTCATACATTGGGACTTGGTACAGAACTATCATAAAACACTTGTCGTGGTAGAACTGCCATGGTGATCTGGGGAGATGTAATGTACAATTACCTCGGTGTCTGGCTATTTACAGTAAAGTGGCAGTAAAACTACTAAGCAGACGTCAGAGATATACATGCACATCAAAATGTGTGGTTACACGAACAGTCTCAGATTCTGAACACTGATTAAAATACCACATCACTGTGAATTGTAACATTGCATGATGGTAGGCAATTAACACTATTGATTACCTTGCAATGAATAATAATTCTTTTAGATCGATCGTGTGCAGATCGATGCTAAAAAAACACCTCGTACAGAAATATGAATAAAAATGGATTTGTAAAAAATAGGTCTTGGCAGCGTACATACGTTTCATATATAGGAACAGCGGGTTATGTAGCACTATAAAACAATTGTACACCTTAGTACGCTTTGCAACAACCACAACCAGAAAACCTGTATCATACGACACCAATCACTCAGAATACCTTAAACAAAATATACAATCGGATATCCAACATACGCAATACCTCTATCAGAGTATACTATATGATATCCATCATATACAATATCTTTATCAGAGTATACCATATGATATACACCATACACAATACCTCTATCAGAGCATACCATGTGATATCCAAGGAATAATCATGCCAGCAAAACCCAAACGTGCAACAGCCCATATTCTCCTGGATATTAATCAAACGCTACAAATATATTACAATTACTGGTTTCCAAGTTTATCCCTGACACAGCTACATAAAGCACGTATGTCAGGGAAAGCACACAGTGAGGTATCATATTACAATAATTGTGTCTTTGTTACATTAACTCACAACAAGTATGTTGTCCATGCTTCAGCTTTTTTGCCAGCGACCGCAATACATATATATCCCAAAAAACAAGTATGAAGACGCATGTTTTAAGTCATTTCAGGATACGATATGCATAAAAACTACAGAACTGTTGTAGCGCTAAATTAATTGTTTGTAAAGTCAAGAGTGATGCGATTAAAACTAAACAACGAAGTAAATTGCTAGCAGGTTAAGGTTACATTTGTGCTGTTGGAAGTGAGACGAAGATGAACTTTATTTCTCATCGTTATGTCGTTATAGCGGTCACATTTTCAGTATGTTCTCAATACATATCTAGATCTATCATTCTCCAATCATGGTACTTAATGAACATTTGGATATGATCGGTGCGAGAACAGGTCCTCAGTAGCCGGTGGTGGCCTGTGAAAATGAATGAATATTGGGTGGTTTCATAGTGTGTTCTCGGTCATCGTGTATCACCAAGACATAATCGAATATTCCACGTTACATGATATCACGACCTTCCCCTACTCTCATCTGCTGAATTCCCGATTAGTTCCTGGTAGCGTCGAAGACAATACCTGTGCTATGTAGTCATCTCCAAATGACTTTGTCTAGAATATTAAAGATCTGTAACCATTGCCATTCTGCATTACTCTATGGCTGCGTTATACAACTGTATCCTATGTGTTATTATTGTCAGTGTTTCACATATACCTCTGCAGTTCCTTCCTACTGCGCATATGCGAGGATGAGAATGGCCAGTGTTGCCTATAGACATCATTCACACTGTCCCGCATTTTTGGTGATGGAGTGATGGTTGGTCCTCTCCCAAATATCCACTCGGTACCCGCCTCAGAAAACATGAAAGCAGATAATGCGTTCCTCTAAATTATCATTAACCGTTGAACTGATGTGACACTGTAACAACGTTGGTAAGAGATGTCCAGATCTGTGTCCAGTCCGGTTAAAATGAGAAGACTCCCTAGGGTAGAACATACATCCATTTCACAGCATACAACTTCCCGTGTGAAACAAATTATGACGTCAAAGTTTGTTACGAATGATTGAAAGTCGCCATCAGAGTGTCCTATATGTCCGTGTGCCATGGCGAGTACAGAACCTCACAAATAAGTCTACATCCTCCGTGTCACAGTTCGGCAGCAAGGCTCATATATTCCTCCACGTAGTCTGGTGAAAAAGATCCCTGAAGTAAACAAAGCATCGCGACTTTCTTGCCGGAGCTCTACTCAGTGATGGTAGTTACTACCACCACATGCCATGGTGTTTCCCTGCTCCATCAATCATCCATTTCCACAATGTTCACGCGAATCAGCAATTTTTCCTATGTGCAAAGAACGCTGACGTACACGTATGTAGACAAGGGGACATGATGGTATACTCGCTACACGCTGGCAGGCACTGTAATGGGGGTGTGGTTATAGCCTTCACCAGCCACACACCCTCTTCAAAATACTCGTAAAACTACAGCACCTTAAGAAGTACACACTCTCAATTGAAGGCCATGACAAAATGCTGCCCTTATCTCACGTCTACTGCCTAATGTCCACTCAACTTTCCTAACTACTTTATAGCCATGCCCTTCACACCTTACCTGCTAAAACCAGAGTCTTGATATGTCGTCTGATCTTTTTCATTCGCCGCATGTTCATCTACCCGATGTGTCTGTTCCTCCCCATGAACTCCCGGCACCTCCCACACATCCTTGTACATGGTAATGAGGAGCCCTTGGGTCCCTCTCAGTAAGCCTTCGTGCATGGACCCCATTCCGATTTATAACCATAGAACATCTGATTTACGACATGGAGAAATATCGTGCGTATTGTCCATGGCAAACTCCCTATACCGAATCTCAGATGTTTATGTCTCACAAATTATGTCTTCGTTGAGCATGATGAGACGTTAAATACTTGTTTCTGATATGACCAACTCCTACTTATCCAGCTGTTTGGGGACTTAATTACTGTCATCGCATGAGTCGACCAAACTCACTGAAAAGTCAACAAAATTCATTATCGCATTGACGTGATAGCCACGATGGTTTGGGTCACATTCTCTGTAGCCTTTCAATGTCAAACGGCACTCAATATCTTCAGTCCTTTCCTTCAAAAATAAAGCTTACGGTATTCCATATGAACCATTTAGAGTTTCGTGTATGAAAACACATAGTATTAAATTAATGTCCCCTTTGCACTTCTGTCCTGCTATTGCATGCTTGCTTCAATCAGTTTCATTGACGACAGCCATACCGATGTTGATTTGCATGGTCGCCTTTGATCGAGGGTCCTTTCAAGAGTCACAGTACATACTGCATTCAGTACGTGTGACACCATCTATGTTCAATAGACTTCGTGTCACATCAGACAAACAGAGAACATCAAATGTTGGCTCACTTGTCAGTTTCTCTTGCAGAACAGAAAGGCCGATACACTCGGAGCAATTACGGTAGATCTTCCCGTTTATATTCATAGACACAAGGACTAAACATTGATGCTGGTCTATTAATAATTAATCTGACCCGTCAGTCTCCTGGGTAAGTTGTATAAAGTATCCACGGTGGATCGTATTGAATGTAATGTCAAAGCCATTTAGTTGCATCGTTCTTCCACAACGCCTCCTTGCCTTTGACTTCTTAAATTAATTCCCTCTTTTTTGGTGTGTTTTATAAAGCAAGCTGCAATATCCAACACTTGTCTGTCAGGTTGATTTCCTCGACATGAAGTCAGTCCATGTAGGGCCGATATTTCCGTGTTTCCTTGATAACGTGTGAGTTTGCTGCGTCAAATCCCAAACACACTGATAAAGTGCCACACTGAAAGTAGGATGATGCTAGGCAATACACCATTTCTCGATTGGTGTTAGAACAACGGCCTCCGAATTATCCTCAGTGAAAGTCAGACATTTCCAGATATGATTTTCCCATATGAATCATTGTAAAGAAAGCGGATGTGTTGTCATGGTTACGCAACAATCGCATCTATGCACATGATCAACTGATCTGCTTATGGTGCAACAGGTAGCACAAGATTACTTCACTACCAGATCGTTTTCACTTGCATAATATTTTCATTATCATGAGCATCCATTAGAAAACTGCTAAAATTAGAATCATAAATATCCCCTAATTACGTCACAAAGAACGTTCACGCCGACACGTACGTTCTTTCCTCTCTTGGGGGCTGTTTTCTGTATGGCAGCATGTTCAACTCCAGAGCCATGTTTTCAGCACGCGGCAAGGTGACGATTCGGTCCTAGAAGCCTCCCCACTATTTTGACCACTTATTGTCACTTGCAAATATCCATTTTCCTTCCGGGAAACGCATAATTGTATATCGATTTTATTGATTTGCTTTGATATAAATCCACAAGGGATAAAACGATAATATTTCTACACGAGTTCATTACGAAACAATGAGGAAATTGCTTCCAAATGCCTATTTAAATACCTTTGCTAATGAGCTTGGAGGAGTCTTGATTACAAGCTGTGTCTGTAAGTCTTGATCTCATTTAAGCAGAATATAGTCCATTTATTCTGCTTTGAAGAAAGAAATGTTAGAGATAATGTCCGTAATTGTTTCAATCTTTTTCTCCATGTGTCAACAAAACAATCCTGTCCACCAATATTTCCATTATTTCGAGAAACATCTTTAATGATTGAGGGTTTGGCTATATAATGTATGTGCTATACTTTGGGCATTAGTTTCCCAAACGATTGCCCTTCTAGTTCCAGTTGTCACGTTCTTCATAAAGGAAATGGAAATTAATCAAGAACAAATCCCGACAGAGTTTATGAGTGTTTGCTACTACTTGACATAATGACAAGTGTCATCAAACAATAGTGTCTGACAAATCGATGTGGAGAATATTAATCCAGTCAATCGATGTGTAGCATGTAGCTGCCTTGTATCTATCAAACGTCTAACGTCAGGGCTCCTAATACCAGTTACGGATGTATTTTGTCTCCAACACAGAAGGACACGGGGAATAAGAAAACAAAGTCATTTGTATCAGGCATTACACAACCAGCTGGCTCGTCCCAGACCACATCAATAGATAAGACAGGTGTGGATCCATTGTATCAGGAGAGTTTCATCGATTTGTGAGGCAATTTAGTTTCTTGAAAAAGAATATCCTTTAAGACATTGCCGTGGACCTTCCCTCTGTTCTGATAGTATGTGTGTCTGTCTGCTCCGTGACAATTACCATTAATCCTTTACGAACTCTTTTCAGTCGACATATCGACACATCCGATAAATGCCATGCCAATTTCCTTTGCGTGAGTAGCTGAATAAGAAGCATTGACGACACAACTCATTTCCTGGGTGCTACAACACCATTCCTAAATGAAGTAGATGTGATCATTTAAGCCATGTTATGACTGTGTTTATGTACCTTCCTAGAGAAATTTGCCATGCTATAGACACATCATGACGATTTTGGCAAATTTATTATTAGGGCCACTAGGAACATGGTCCAGCCATAGTGCACAGTTCATACAACACCGACACAATCTTCAGAATTCATCTGAACAGGTCGTCATCTGAGCCCAACACAAGTATGCTTCATTCTTCCCTCCAAGGCTCATGCTTATTTAAGATCTTGAGCGCGTTGTGGTGACTGCATAGCGCAATCTGTCCTTATTTGCAACGGTCATATTTTGACATGCATTAGCCATTCCTAAAACGTTCGCTGAATCCGTCATATTTGACATTGATCACACAATCGATGGTGAGGTCGATAATGTATAGCTAATCACAAACATAACGCACCTTTCGAGTGTTCCCAGTAGCCTAATAACAAACACGCTGTCTTCAGCAGTCCAGCAACAAACATAGTGTTTCCAGCAGTCTCCCGCAGTAACAGACTGTGTCTCCAGCAGTAATAGACAGTGTCTCTAGCAGTGATATAGACAATGTCTCCAGCAGTAATAGACAATGTCTCCAGCAGTAACAGGCAGTGTCTCCAACGGTAACAGGCAGTGTCTCAAGCAGTAGCAGAAAGTGTCTCCAACAGTAACAGGCAGTGTTTCAAGCAGAAACAGGCAGTGTCTCCAACAGTAACAAGCAGTGTCTCCAGCAGTAGCAGACAGCGTCTCCAACAGTAACAGGCAGTGTCTCCAGCAGTGGCAGACAGTCTCTCCAACAGTAACAGGCAGTGTCTCAAACAGTAACACACAGTGTCTCCAACAGTAACAGACAGTGTCTCCAGCAATGGCACACAGTGTCTCCAGCAGTGGCTCACCGTGTCTCCAGCAGTCGTAGACAATGTCTCCACTCCAGCCTATCATCACCATCCAGCCATAGTATTGTTGGTCTGCATGATCTGTGACTAGCTGCAGCTTTCCTCAAGTCTCCCCTCCACCAGTCACTATCCAATCCTTAAATGCTACATGGTTTAGCTGTACGTTTCAACAGGTAAGCTACAAAATCCCCAGTAATCATACTGTATGTCCCAGCAGTGTCTCCCTGTATATGTTCATTTCACACCTGATCGGCCAGGAGATTAGTGTTTGCCTGTTCTGTTGGTTCCCTGACTCCTCATGTACAAGTACATACCAGTCTTGGTTCAGTTACTGTTGTTCATCTCAGGGCAGTGCTCTAGAAGGCATGGGTACTTGGTATCTGGATATCTTTGGAGGGGAGAATCGCTGCCATGCTCACATAAGTTACAAAACAGTCCGTGTAACATACACTGGCCATTTAGATCGCTGTAGATATGTTACAGTGCAAATCATGGGCCTGCATGCCATCCCACAAATCTCCACTACACAGGCTCCAGTACAAATCTGTGTGGGGTACACAGTGCACCAGATCCCACATTGCTCTGGTCGACTATCAATCGCACATTTGTCATCAACCATAAATCCAGACTACGCGAATTTACCGGCCTCTGCCTCTACATTATCCCTGTGGAATTGAGCGTCTCACGAACACCTAACACGTGAGTCCCGTTTAAACACCAACACATTTATTCAAGCATAGATTTGATCCCAGATATGTCATATGTAATCGGAAAGAAATCGATCTGATCCAGGGAAAATATAATCACCGCTGAACAAACATAAGTTAGACTTGCTACTTTAGGCTTCCCCCTGAGAAACATTGTAGGATAGTGGTTAATAAAGGTGGGGGGCCTCCACCCGGATACTGTTTGTCTGGGACACTTCACCCTTATCTTTTGGTTACTCTTGGATCCCGCAGTTTACATCTGCGGTGATGTCTGTAAAGAAGGCACGCTATCTCAAGGGTTAAACCAGGTGCATTTCAGTCGGCAAAATGTCCTCTGTCAGTGTAGCCCTCTCTGTGTATGCACTATACAATACAGAGTTATGTCGTTTTACGTATTACATAACTGTATTCATCCACCATTTCATGAAAAACACCCTTTCTATAATTCTGTAAAAACTATGTCTATTTATGAATATCTTTTCTTTTCTTCGTGTATTAATAGTTTCATCGTACACCTCTGGCATTAAATGGCCTGCCTGCCTACTATACAATATACATAATTCAAAATGACCCCTCAGTGATCTCCCATATGCCAAAGACGCAATACAAGTGTTCTCTCATTCACCCCGCACAAACTGACCAGACTATTTAGCACTATTCAACCACCGCACTTACTGATTAGAAAAGTTTGTGTATAAAGTGAGGCGAGACATAGAATTTAGTGTAGTTCAGCTCAGAGATACATTTTCATCTGAATGAGAGAAAAACGACATCCCAGAGAAGCGGAACACAAAGCATTAACAGAATTAATGATTAATCGATTTGTTCACAATTAACTCACAAATACAGATAATTATCAGTAGATGACTTAGTTACAAACGTTTTTGGTGTTCTAAAACTGACAATGGGGTAATGTTAAAGGGAATCTAGTACTGTTATCTTCGTATCAGGTACAGATACATGTACATGCGTACATCGAGCTGTCAAAGGACCTGAAAGAGTCGAGTGTCTAGTCATGTGTTGTGGTTTGGCAGTTTCCACTTCAACCTTGTTTGTGTTTTAATTTCAGTTCAAATTGTGTTCTAACCCTACTGGGAGGTGTGACCTCAATATAAGGCTTTCTGGAGACATAGTTCATGTTCCCAGGTCAGAGATTCCGGTAACTCAACGTAGGCACACAAGTGTACTTACTCAACATGTCGGATGAGATCTCGCAAAGTCGCTTCCGCTTCCAGTTCGGTGAACCAGTCCATTGTGGACTAGGATAAAGGTAGGATCATCGACTCACTCCATGGGGTATGCTTCAACACACTGGCCTGTCTTTGTGGTTGATACAAAGTGAGAGAACTTTCATACAGACTTTCATGTTAACACTTGCTTAAAATGTAGTGCTTACAGCTCCATTAAATTGATCCATCCATGCAGCTGACTCGTAAACCATTTGTAGGATGCGTACATAATGTACAGGTTTTAAAGTGGGTATGCTGAAACGACGCATTTTATATACATTATATAAAGCATCGTGATTCTTTTTCTCGACTAACAAAATTAATATCACAAGTACATTATGATCGCTGGATGAACGGCAGTCGATGTTCATATCACACGTCACCAGGTGTCAATGATATACATACCATGTCACAGTCTTGATTCAATCATTGCATCTTTACACTCAGCTTTGTGGTGAAAAATAATCCTGCAGATCTGGCTGAAGGAATGAACCGAAATCCCTGCTCCTAACGTATATTTACACTGCTACATATACAGACGGATTCTGCGCCAGTGACTATAGCAGTCAGTCATGCACTAAGATTCCGTCTTATCTCGCGTTTATTGAGTGACAATACGAGGATTTATTGGTCCTCGAGGTCGTCGTCGTGGTGCGTATTACAAGAGTCGCTGTCCCGCACGGCTGATATCCTGGACACGTTCAAGTCGATGTCTCTTCGGTCGGTGTTTACACACACCCTAATGTTGCAGAAGCGAGAATGGTATACACCATCTGACGATTTGCAGTGCCCTTGGTCGGTGTTGGGTCAGGGAAGGTGCTGGTGCTGGTGCCAGGCCAGTTTTCATGACAAGTGTCTTGTGTTTTGTTTCCATGTTTATATATCCATAAGTTAATGTTCATGTTTGATAACGCGTGTTGAGAGAAGTACAGACTCCTCAATATGAATACATGTTCTATAATTGTTCAACGTTATTTTATACCTGACTACGTGTGGATCTTGACATTGTAACACAACGAAACATCGTAAATAAAGGGAACGTTCAGCATTTTCTTTAAATACATACCTTCTCACAAGCGTATATATACAGTGTTCCCAGAAATTATTGAGAAAATTTTTGTTTTTTTTACTAATGATGCTAAGATTGGAAAAAGGGCTTTCACTATGCACTAAGCATACTAAATAAGGGAGACAACTCTTGAAGGCTTAAAAGGCAGCTCATTACGTCAAGAGTTATCTCCCTTGTCTGGGCAGACGGCTTCCTATGTTGACATGGCAGAATTTACAGCAAGAGAGAAAAGAAAGCTCTTTCTAGATGATTTTGAAAGGGGTGAGGCTGATGCTAAAGGGTTAGCTTGTAGACATGGTATTCCTCTGTCTACAGTATACAGAACTTTGAAGAATATTCAAACAGGAACCGGGATAGAGCACAAAGCAGGGGCAGGTCGGCCTAGGAAATTCAGTGTTGTGGATCGCCGAAGACTTGGGCAGATTGTGAGTAGGGGCAAATTGAAAAGTGTTGAGAACATCAGAAATGAAATGATTAGCAGAGGAAGTCCTCAGGTGTGCAATGAAACAGTTAGGCAGGAATTACAGAGACTTAATTGGGTGAAAAAACGTGGAATTCCCTCGCCGTTGATGAAAGATGCACAAAAGGAAAAACGTTTAAACTGGTGTCGGGCTCATGAAAATCAAGATTGGGATAATGTTTTCTTTTCGGATGAAAGTTCTGTTTGGCTTTTCCCTAATTGTGTGAAAATTTGGACCAAAGATACTGTCAAACCTATCTACCAGCGACCAAAACATAGCCCGAAGTTTCACATGTGGGGTGGCATATCGGCTCGCGGAGTGACGCCATTGTGTGTTTTCACGGGAAACTTGACAAAAGAAAGATACGTTGACATTCTAAATGGTCACCTTCTTCCGACAGCACAAACATTGTATGAAGATGATTGGATTTTCCAGCATGATAATGACCCTAAACACACTGCGCGCAACACAAAACAGTGGTTGTAGGGCGAAAATGTTCAGGTTTTAGACTGGCTCAGTTACAGCCCAGACCTAAACCCAATTGAGAATGTGTGGGGAGACATGAAGGACAGAATAAACCAAAAGGGACTGAGAAATATTGAAGATATGAAGGCCGAGGTGGTCCAATATTGGGATACCCTGTCACACGATTACCTACAAACTTTGATGGGTAGTGTGCCTAGGCGTATTCAGGCATGCATTGCTGAGCGAAGAGGTCTAACAAAGTACTAAAACAAGACTGAGACTGTAAAAGGATGATGTTTTAACATGTTTATGTAAGTAAAACGCCAGAAGTCAATAAACGTAATGAGTTACATGACGCAACATGATTCTCAATAATTTCTGGGAATACTATATCATGGCAGACAGATGGGCTGCTACATCGTACAACGTATGTGGCTGAATGTCTAGGCCAAAATACAGACAAGCTCAAATAAGGTGCAGTTCAAGAAGGCAAATAGTCTCTCTCAAAACACAGTTATCTGTTGAAATCCCAAGCTACTGAATTAACCCAGAAATCAGTATGTAATTATGAATTCAATGAATGGCCAGTAAGATCAATGTACAGTTAACACATTGCATAGAAATATTCAGGATCGGTTTACCTATCGAAAAAGGCAAGGTATTAGATGTAAATGATAGGCCGTACGACATTAGCCATGCAGTGCGCATCAGTGCCCGGAGCGCACTAAACCACCAATATAAACATAGCACTCATTTCGTCACACTCAACATTGTTTGTATATTATAGTACGGCGTATTTTATTTACTTTCAATTTGTCATTCAGTTCTAGTAAATCTACCGTTTTGTCGGTATATATTCTACCCATTATTTACACTGACACATCGATTGCATCGTTCCCAGGAAATATCCTTCAGGCAAGGATATATTTGAACCAGTCGAATATGACTCATATTCTATCTGATATATAAATTCAGGAGCATACGCTACTGATGAATAATCCATTCTCACAAATTGCACGTGATGTTAAGGCATATCGAGGCAATACGACAGGAAGAAAACCAGAAGCTGACACTTCTTCATTTGGTTGACATTTGAACAACGCTCCCTGTTTTGACTAATGTGGTGTTTTCACTGCTGCCTCATCAGTGTCAACACCAAGGGAGGTCATCCCCGACATAATTAAATTAACTGTTAGACAACCTCTCTTTTCCACCTGTGTCTTTATCTCCAGATGTACCAGATGTATGTATGCTTGTTTGTTAAGGTAATGTATTGTTCAGATATAGTTGTTGGCTTTGTTGTTTTATGCTCATCAATATCCCACATATATGGCTGCAGTCTGTAAATAATCCAGTTTTGACAGGCAAACCAATGATCAATAGCATGAGCATCGATCTACGCAAATGAGATACTGACATGACAAATCAGCGAGCTTGACCACCAGTTGCCGTCAGTCGCCTTTTCCGACAAGCATGAGGTATGACAGTACAATCTTCAGAATGAACGTGGACATATTGTGATCTTGCAGCACTATTGATATTCGTACATAATACAGACGGATGAGAGGACTATTGTCACCACTCCCGTCCCATAAAAGAATGTAGCCAAGGATATATCCTTGCTTAAGACTTCCACAGTTTTATGCTCTTGAGGACAATGTTTGAAAGAAACAACAGAACAACAGTCTTATGGTAGTAGTGTGTAAGTCGCCTTCGGTGCTCGTTGACAGGTTTTTCTGCCACTCTGCCGCAAAGTATGCTTTACAATACACATTCAGTGATTCTTTGCAATACCATGGGTGCGTTCTGTCAGCAGTAGTAACATCAGTGCATCGCCTTCGCGTAGAGTCTATCAAGTGGACGTTGAACGTCTGTGGAATGGCTCGCCATATTCCCCGTAACTCCGTAAGAACTACCTAGGTTCTCTGGCGTGCACATATCTCATCCCAAAGTAACACGGAACCATCTCCAAAGCAACTCGCCTCCATAGTAGAGGCTTGAGCACAACACTCCCAGCGACGTCGGTATATTACATCTGGACTGGTCTGGAAAAAAACAGTTTTTCTCCACAGCCGACGTCACCATGCAACCACTTTTGGTGGTGTTCTCGATGACGTTACGTCAGGATATAGGCCGTATGGCAGAACATGTTTGTGTTCGGTACCTGAATTTCTGGAATTGTCAGAGCAGTAGTCAGTGAAGTCTGGATCCTCTGCCGGAGATTGGTCATCTGTAGCCATTATTGTTCTAATGTACTGTTCTTAACAGTGTTGAAATGGTGTTTCGGTGGTCAGTGGATATGCACATATTGACAAGGGTATACAGGTGAGGTCTAGAGTGTTTCTAAATACATATTTCTTTGTATATATGCATGGTAAATATAATACTGTACACGTTTGATTATATTCTCCTGAGATGTACATAAGAGACTTACAAATCTATGGACAGAAGGGAATTTGAAGAAAGTGGTTCGGAAAAAAGTTATTCTGAGTTCATTGTACAAGTGGCATATAAGTGTGAAATGATACTCGTCCTCTACAGCGGTGTTACAAACGTAAATCCGGTTCGATTGCCACCTACCTTCATTATAACGTAATGGCATGACATTGCATCTGAATTTGATGCAAGTAGAGCGCACCCTTTTTCTGATATAATATGCAGTTATCTTTCTGGTTCAAATATGAATTTATATTCTCTATAGATCACATATCTAGAGTTGTTATTCAAAGTGGAAGTTCAGCTTTGAGAAAATTCATTTATCAGCACATTTTTAAGCAACTGTACGAATCAAAATTCATCACCAACAGTTTTGCTAATCCAGATATACCCAAAGCCATGAGAAAACAGAGTATATTTTACGAACGATACCCAACTCTTTTTTCCAATGTCATCAAAATATCTTAACATATTATACGCTTTCCTGGGTAGTCTACAATCGCTTATTCTGAGCAATTTCAGCCAATAGCGTGAAAGCCGTATGTAAGCATTTTTATATATTGGATAGCGACCACATTCGCCATGTACAAAAGTGTTGGGGGTTTGTTGTCCAAACCTCACAGCCATATAATAATATCGGCATCACCTAGGAATAAAAGATTTTAAAATATGTTTTCGGTTCAATCACTCCAATCTTGTTTAGTTTGACAATGATTTCCATCAATGCTCTCTTGTCCCGTCTGGCTATGTCTGAGATGCATTAAGTCATATTTATGTTACTTGAAAACCAGACACCTACATATTTGTAACTATTTACAGGGGCAATTTGGTTTCCTTTATAAAACCATTTATCTTTATTCGAAAGAATGCCACCGTGATGGTGTGCAGTTAGGAGCCGTGCCGGGGTACGCAGTTAAATACCCGTTGGTTTGTTTTAACGATGAACTGTCAAACAATTTAGCCTCCCAAATCGACAGCATGTTACATTCATTGAGATGCACATGCACGAATGCACTGCACGTGGCTATGCCGAATTCACTTAAGTCAAAAAAATGTAGAACATGTACATGTGTTCAGTTCAATTACTATTTTTTCAATGTATTGTGTACACATGTCGTATCAATATATATTATTGATTGATTCATTTGGGTCTTTTTCTGGCAGCGAAAACGTACACCTCCATGGGAACACAAACGCAATAGGTTTTTATTAACATTTCTGTTTAAATATACTCTTTCAAAACAAGAGGGGAACCTGAACTGTCAATCTGGATAGGAAGTATAAGCATTAACAAATTTGCCAAAGAGCGACATCTTCTGAACGCAAACCATTTTTCTCTATTCACAAAGCAGTGTCCCCATACACGTGCGATGGGTGTCATGAAGGTCGATACATCACTGTAGACCATTAATTTTGACAATCACTTTGCATCACAGAGATGCTAGTGAAGGTTGTATTTGTGGCCGGAGTATAACTGGTAGACATAACAAGCTCCTCATTACGTTTTAAAGACTACGTAATATCTTGTCTAAGTTCCTTGCGAATCGTACAATTGTTTTTTAACACAACAGTTCAAACTAACCAGACATTCGGGTCCCTCTGGACCGCGGCTCCGGGGACATGTCTAGCAAAATGCTGGTCATTGAAAAGAATAGTGAGTGATTATTGCGTCATCAGTATTTCCAGCTACCCCAGGCAAGGCAAGGACTGTGGGGATGCCCAGGGACAAACGGTTAGGGGTATCAAGGACTAAGATTCTACTTGAAGTAACACGCAAGACACCAATATTTCATACATTCTCGTATCTCAAATGACCCAGGTTATGATTTACCAGTTAGTCCCACAGTGTGTAATATATACCCCCTATCAAGTGTGTGAGTTGTGCGGGGAACGATCTGTCAGTGGGACAGATATCACAGACACATCAAAGCAACATGGTCCTGAGAGCAACATACACATGTAACCCTGGATATAGAACGTCTCATTAAGAAGTCATTAGATTACCACTGGTAAATGCCAGAGGACCATGAACGCAGCAAATACACCGCAATGATTGTCAGTAAAACACTAATGGTTGTACAATACATGAAACACATGCTGGTAGGGATCATCTGGATAGTTTACGTGTAATGGTGATCACCCGTAACCGGTAGCCGCAGGTGGTAGTGGAACCAACACTTGATCCAGTTGTTAATTGTGGAGGCATTAATAAGAACTCTACAGGGGAGTAGGGGACTGACCTCGATTCTCTTTGTTAACTGAGTAATGAGAAACACACGAGCTTCATGAATTTTCTTCGAAGTGTAACATCCAGAACGGTGGATAGGTATTATTAGTATTAGGTTGGTAGGTTCATAAGTATTAGATGAATAAGTATCATACGTATTAGGCGAAAAGGTATCATACGTATTAGGTGAATAGGTATCATACGTATTAGGCGAATAGGTATCATACGTATTAGGTGAATAGGTATCATACGTATTAGGCGAATAGGTATACGTATTAAGGGAATAGGTATCATACGTATTAGGCGAATAGGTACATACGTTAAGTGAATACGTGTTAGATGAATAGGTATCTTAAGTATTCGATGAATAGGTATCATACGTATTAGATAAATAGGTATCATACGTATTAGATGAATATGTATCATACGTATTAAGTGAATTAGTATCATAAGTATTTGGTGGATGGATATTTATTGTCGATACAATTTATTTTCTTGGGCGCAGTGTAGGTAGTGAAAAGCATGCTTGTAGAGACGTGGGAGTACACAAGGATTATTTACTGACAAAGTGCGGTGTATTGTTTGGTCGTACTTGTGGTTTCTGTTGGGCGGAAGTGGCTTTGCAAAATGTCGATGTTGTGCAGTGTCGAAGTCCGAGGCAGTATGAGTTCCGTGTAACACTACAGACAATATGGGTATACAAATTAAACTTCATGTCGAAGAAAGCGAGACAATCCTATTTGTGGGACTATATTGTAGTAATACCTTATTGTAGTAATACCTTATTGTAGTAATACCGGCGTCATTTGTAGCAACCCCTTAACTGGCCACATCAGCTTCCAGATCTCGGTCATTTCAACACATTTGTAACACAAAAGACAACTCTATTAGTCTGCCATACAGACCTTGAAACAAATATGTCTAAGAAAGCCCATACAAATTCAGATTATGTGGCAAGACCAGATGAAGAAAGTATATATCCGGGTTCCTTGTCATTACATACCAGCGACTTATCCAGCGCCCACTGGTACATGAACAGCTATGGGCGCAAGAATTCCGTAAACTATTCACGCCAACAAATACACATTACAAACTACCAACACGAATCCTGTCTATTGCACCAAGTCGCTGAGACTTATGATTACAAACACACATATACACACCTTAGGTGATGGGCTTTCTTCCTAGTTCTCTTCAACATGGCCTTGCCGGTCTTGACCCACCTGATATCGGATCGACTGGCTTTTGTGCTGCAGGAACATTTTTCTTAACTTCACCTGATAAGTGTTCCCATGACAACGTGCCGTTTGGGTTTAGAATTATCATTAAATTGTAATCGATAAATAAACTCAATTAATATTTTATAACTAGGGTATCACTTACGCTGACAATTGTATCGTCTTCCGGAGCAAGTCATGTCGGTCGCTTTTTACTGAAAGTCGAATGTGTTCGTGCTATATCTGCATAGTAACAAAGTATAAGATATAAGGAACATCGATTTTAATTTATTTTAGTCCACTCAAAGCAATGCCACTTCATTGCTTCTGATAATACTCGTAATGACATGTGAATCTTCCAACATAATGTCAACAGATGGGACAACAAGACGTGAAATATTGTCAGAATTGTTGGCCTAGCATACAGTGTTTCATGTCACCCATGAATCGGAGCCGGAAATAGTCTTTACACGTGGTGTATCGCCATTGGAGGACGGTCAGTCCTCAGCCCGACCACACCAATCTGTGCTGCCTAGTGGTTAAAGCGTTCACTCGTCACGCCGAACACAAGGGTTCGATTCCCCATATGGATACAATGAATGAAGCCCATTTCAGATGTGCACCGCCGTGATAGTTGCTGGAACATTGTTAAAGGCGGCTTAAAACACTTTACTGGACGGCTTGGGCGACAGGCTGCACAGGGACGTGGTTGACGCTATAGTTGTTGAAATTAGTCATCTTGTTATTTACGGAATTCTCTATTTTAACCACAATTGTAAACCAAAAGTTACTGTGTTCTGTAATCTGATTGGTTGAAAAACATGATCAAATGGTATTAGATTCCCGGAAACTGAAAGACTATTCACCGCGTATTGACACGTAAACAATTGTTTTGTTGTGTCATCAACAGTGGTGACGTCATTCAAATCATATTGTGACGTAAAGTTAGAATGACGTCACAAATGAGCACCGTCGGTTCCAAATGCATTCCCGTGCTTCAAATACCAATAACACCCGGAAATTGGCCAACACATGATGTTTATCTCCTAAGTAGATCTCAATGTATTGTGTTTTATTGTTAATGTCATGAGACAAATGTCGGTGTCATCTTTAGACCGGTGTTCAGTGTTCTTTGTCCACCAGCTTGAATTGGCTGTTTATGTCACCAGAAATTACACTATTTTAAAATGATTTTACACACATTTCGGTAATTGTCATAATGGTGTCTCTTCCTATCGCACCCATACGTCGCCATTTTGCCTTGTCTTTCGTAATACTAATCCTAAGCTTAATTGGATTCAAACAGTCTGATCTGCGTACTCAAATAACTGCATGGCTTTGCATGTGCATGTTTTGCATGGTGTGAATTTTCTCACATTTCCTTTCACGATGATCAAATGTAACGGTATTCAAAACGTACACTTCAACGATAACTTCGTTCAAATAATTAGTTCTCTTTTGTGTTGTGTCGGTTGTATTTTGCTATGAAATCGAATTTTGAATAAACTATTGTTTGGGTCGAAACAGGTATTGTACGAGCGTCTCTTTCAGTAAATTATGTATTACCTCCCCTTCATTATATCGAGTTATGTCCCTTTCTTTCCTAAGCCTGATACCATCAAATTTTGCGAAGTGAAACATTGAATATTTGATGTAGGTGGTGCTTTCATCAGTTTAACATCCACTTCTTTACGCTTTTCAAAATCCATACTTTACTGCCTTTGTGTGTCTTGGTTATGGTGCTTCGGGGTAAATAGTCACTGGCCTGTAACCTTCAAGCCGGTGTCACGCCATGGTGTGCCCTAAATTCGTGATGCGTGATGTCTAGTACCATTATAGCAATATGATTGTATAACCTGCATGAAAACGTGACACTTGCCACTGCATTAACGAATGGAGACGGTCACAACATAAATAGCTGTAAAGTCTATGCCTGATTTATGTTTTGACAGTTTACAGATATTTGAGCGTTTACCCTATGTATCTATACACAGTAGCACGTGGAGCGGCTGGGACTTGTGGTAGTGCACTCAGAAGTTAACCAAGAGTGATTATTCGGAAATGTGTTATTTGGTGTCCATGTTTATTTCAAGTATACAACTGAAAGGAATTAAACAAACAATTAGGATTGATATACCAACTGTAAAACACCTGTGATCCGGAAATCCGTGAAAAGGTACATTGGTATTTATTTCCTGAAAATGTGACTAATCACAGGCACTCAATTACATCTAGGATAAAACACTCAAGTTATTGTGTTGGTAATGATGACAAACTTCCACTGGATTCTAAACACAATCAACGTGCATTTTTACTACAAGCTTACAAGGTTAAATTGGCAGTTCTACTAACTACTGCACTTAACAAGTGAGCCTGTAACATGTATCATGTTTGATTTTAAATATGGTCAGTTTGTATGTTATCTTTTGTTTCAGACTGACAAAAGGAGGAGGATGTCTGTCCTAAAAGTCATATCCAGATTGTCATCGTTTTATGTGACCACGGCTGTCTGTCAACGTACCAGCCTGAACATAGCTGAAAGACATTCTTCAACACTTGTAAACAATTGTCGGCAGATGCTAATGCCTCAAACAGTGACTGTTAGCCATCAAAAATCATCAATGTACCCATTTTATATGCCCTTGATTCAGCAGTGTCGAACATACAAAGTGCGAGCCTCTGTCAAACTTCGGTGTTCAAACTGTTACTTTGTGAGAAGACAGGGCAGACTGTTTGTGGAATGTACATCCAAACCTCGTCACAAACAAATGCAGCAAATGGCACGAAAAAATATCTTCAAGGATGACTACACCATTGGTTCTGAAATAGCTGTTAGTAAGGCATGCTTTTCTAAATATCAACACAACAGGCATTATGCACAAGGATGCAACAAGTACTCAAGACACAACTGGCTGGAAGGGAAATTAGGACAAAGTATTTGATATATTTATGTTATGCTGTCAAGCAGCAAACAATTTGATAGTTAGGAGATTTAACAGACTACAAAGTATGTATTCACCGCATACATGGTGTACAAATGATGATTAATTAAATTGTGTGAAGTAATGAATTCTTGTTTTTCAAACTTTTGTATACTATTGCTTATGACAAAGGTCAAGTGTTTACAGTTTGATTAAAGGAATGAAGTAAATATTGTGAAACATGTCACCATACTGCATACTTTGTGAGAGGGAGTGAATGAGTCTGACCACTCGATCCCGTTAGTCGCCTCTCACGACAGGCATAGTCACCTTTTATGGCAAGCATGGGTGGCTGAAGGCCTATTCTATCCTGGGACCTTCACGGGTCGTAATATGGCTGATGTTTAATTATATCCAGATGGCAGACATCTTGTTTTTTCAGTTGGTGCAGATGTGATGGAGCTGAAATATTGCAGATTGTGGTATTTCTAGCTACTACCACATTCACCTTCAATTAATTTTGGCTGAGACAAGATGGCAAGTTTATATGTGAACCAGCCTGTAGACTCATGGATGCAGTGATTTGGGGTTTCAGTCCAAAAACGTGCTTAATGTGAGCAATGGTTTGTTGACAATAAACCTCTGCTTGTGACTTTTACCAAAACATAAATTGTCTCACATGAGTGCACTTAGGGCTTACTGGTTACTCACGTGAGATTCAGTTGTGAGTGTTGGTGGGGTTGCAAATGTTCATGTAGAACAAGTCATCACTGGGGTGGTCTCGTGGCACAGATACTGCCTGCCCAGTACTGCTTTCAGGAACACCTCCCTTCTCCTGGTGCAGGTAGCTGCCTTCCTTGCAGGCAAAACCTTACTCCTGTACATTGTGTCATCACAGATTATTGTCTCCTGTTACTATTTTGCAATACATGGCCACCTGTTGCCATGTTCCATTAGTGTTGTCATTTACCATATAAAAAAACACAGTGACCTAGTAGTGTTGCCTGTCCCAGTGATGTCCACCATTGCAAATAGTGTCAGTGTCTGTGTAACTTTCCCAGAAGTGTTGAATGCCCCAGCAGTGTTGACCATTCTAAACAATGTCAATGTCCAAATATCTTTCCCAGTAGTGTTGCGTTCCCAAGCAATGTTGACCATTCTAAACATTGTCAATGTCCAAGTATCTTTCCCAGTAGTGTTGCGTTCCCCAGCAATGTTGACCATTCTGAACATTGTCAATGTCCAAATAACTTTCCCAGTAGTGTTGCCTGCCCCACCAATGTTGACCATTCTGAACATTGTCAATGTCCAAGTAACTTTCCCAGAAGTGTTGCCTGCTCCACCAATGTTGACCATTCTGAACATTGTCAATGTCCAAATATCTTTCCCAGTAGTGTTGCGTTCCCAAGCAATGTTGACCATTCTGAACATTGTCAATGTCCAAGTAACTTTCCCAGAAGTGTTGCGTTCCCCAGCAATGTTGACCATTCTGAACATTGTCAATGTCCAAATAACTTTCCCAGTAGTGTTGCCTGCCCCACCAATGTTGACCATTCTGAACATTGTCAATGTCCAAGTAACTTTCCCAGAAGTGTTGCCTGCCCCACCAATGTTGACCATTCTGAACATTGTCAATGTCCAAATATCTTTCCCAGTAGTGTTGCGTTCCCAAGCAATGTTGACCATTCTGAACATTGTCAATGTCCAAGTAACTTTCCCAGAAGTGTTGCCTGCCCCACCAATGTTGACCATTCTGAACATTGTCAATGTCCAAGTAACTTTCCCAGTAGTGTTGCCTGCCCCACCAATGTTGACCATTCTGAACATTGTCAATGTCCAAGTATCTTTCCCAGTAGTGTTGCGTTCCCAAGCAATGTTGACCATTCTGAACATTGTCAATGTCCAAGTAACTTTCCCAGAAGTGTTGCCTGCCCCACCAATGTTGACCATTCTGAACATTGTCAATGTCCAAATATCTTTCCCAGTAGTGTTGCGTTCCCAAGCAATGTTGACCATTCTGAACATTGTCAATGTCCAAGTAACTTTCCCAGAAGTGTTGCCTGCCCCACCAATGTTGACCATTCTGAACATTGTCAATGTCCAAGTAACTTTCCCAGTAGTGTTGCCTGCCCCACCAATGTTGACCATTCTGAACATTGTCAATGTCCAAGTAACTTTCCCAGTAGTGTTGCCTGCCCCACCAATGTTGACCATTCTGAACATTGTCAATGTCCAAGTAACTTTCCCAGAAGTGTTGCCTGCCCCAGCAATGTTGACCATTCTGAACATTGTCAATGTCCAAGTAACTTTCCCAGAAGTGTTGCCTGCCCCACCAATGTTGACCATTGTGAACATTGTCAATGTCCAAGTAACTTTCCCAGAAGTGTTGCCTGCCCCACCAATGTTGACCATTCTAAACAATGTCAATGTCCAAGTATCTTTCCCAGAAGTGTTGCCTGCCCCACCAATGTTGACCATTCTGAACATTGTCAATGTCCAAGTATCTTTCCCAGAAGTGTTGCCTGCCCCACCAATGTTGACCATTCTGAACATTGTCAATGTCCAAGTATCTTTCCCAGAAGTGTTGCCTGCCCCACCAATGTTGACCATTCTGAACATTGTCAATGTCCAAGTAACTTTCCCAGAAGTGTTGCCTGCCCCACCAATGTTGACCATTCTGAACATTGTCAATGTCCAAGTAACTTTCCCAGAAGTGTTGCCTGCCCCACCAATTTTGACCATTCTAAACAATGTCAATGTCCAAGTATCTTTCCCAGAAGTGTTGCCTGCCCCACCAATGTTGACCATTCTGAACATTGTCAATGTCCAAGTAACTTTCCCAGAAGTGTTGCCTGCCCCACCAATGTTGACCATTCTAAACAATGTCAATGTCCAAGCATCTTTCCCAGTAGTGTTGCCAGCCGCAGCAATGTTGACTGTTACTATTTTCAAATAATGTCAGTGCCTATGGTCTGTTTGCAGTGAAAATGTACTGATGAATTTCTCTTTGGAGAAAAATGCAAATCAGATAAAGTAAATTTAAGACTGGAAACAGCTTTCTCAGCTGTTTTGCAGATTTCACCATGTCCCTTGAAGTGAGTGAGTTTAGTTTTACGCCACATTCAGCAATATTCCAGCTGTATTGCAGCGGTCTGAAAAAAGTCAAGTCTGGTCCAGACAGTCCAGTGATCAACAACATGAGCATCGATCTGCAAAATTGGGAACCGATGGCATGTGTCAACCAAGTCACCGAGTCTGACCACCCGATCCCGTTAGTCGCCTTGCACGACAAACATAATTGCTATTTATGGCAAACATGGGTTGCTACCATACCCCTTGCAGTTCCTGTGAATAATCCTCCTGCTATTACTTTGTCAGACAACACCACTTGTACCTGGCGATAAGTGACATTGCTTTCATGAACTGTCTAACTGGTATATGGTCACCAGTGACATGGCTTGGATGA
This sequence comes from Haliotis asinina, assembly GCF_037392515.1. Taxonomy (NCBI): domain Eukaryota; kingdom Metazoa; phylum Mollusca; class Gastropoda; order Lepetellida; family Haliotidae; genus Haliotis; species Haliotis asinina. The sequence continues at coordinate 26,903,696 of NC_090291.1, forward strand.
ACTGTCCTACTGGAATATGGTCACCAGTGACATGGCTTGGATGAACTGTCCTACTGGAATATGGTCACCAGTGACATTGCTCTGATGAACTGTCCTACTGGTATTTGGTCACCAGTGACATTGCAGGGATGAACTGTCCTACTGGTATATGGTCACCGATGACATTGCTGGGATGAACTGTCCTACTGGTACATTGTCACCGATGACATTGCTGGGATGAACTGTCCTACTGGTACATGGTCACCAATGACGTTGCTGGGATGAACTGTCCTACTGGTATATGGTCACTGATGACATTGCACTGATGAACTGTCCTACTGGTACATGGTCACCGGTGACATTGCAGGCATCAACTGTCCTACTGGTACATGGTCACCGATGATATTGCTGGGATGAACTGTCCTATTGGTACATGGTCACCGATGACATTGCAAGCATTAACTGTCCTACTGGTACATTGTCACTGATGGCATTGCTGGGATGAACTGTCCTACTGGAATATGGTCACTGATGATATTGCTGGGATGAACTGTCCTACTGGTACATGGTCACCGATGACATTGCAGGCATCAACTGTCCTACTGGTACATGGTCACCGATGACATTGCAAGCATTAACTGTCCTACTGGTACATGGTCACCGATGACATTGCAGGCATTAACTGTCCTGCTGGTACATGGTCACCGATGACATTGCTGGGATGAACTGTCCTACTGGAATATGGTCACTGATGATATTGCTGGGATGAACTGTCCTATTGGTACATGGTCACCGATGACATTGCAAGCATTAACTGTCCTACTGGTACATTGTCACTGATGACATTGCAAGCATTAACTGTCCTACTGGTACATGGTCACCGATGACATTGCAGGCATTAACTGTCCTGCTGGTACATGGTCACCGATGACATTGCTGGGATGAACTGTCCTACTGGAATATGGTCACTGATGATATTGCTGGGATGAACTGTCCTATTGGTACATGGTCACCGATGACATTGCAAGCATTAACTGTCCTACTGGTACATTGTCACTGATGACATTGCTGGGATGAACTGTCCTACTGGAATGTGGTCACTGATTATATTGCTGGGATGAACTGTCCTATTGGTACATGGTCACCGATGACATTGCAAGCATTAACTTTCCTACTGGTACATTGTCACTGATGACATTGCTGGGATGAACTGTCCTACTGGAATATGGTCACTGATGATATTGCTGGGATGAACTGTCCTACTGGTACATGGTCACCGATGACGTTGCTGGGATGAACTGTCCTACTGGTATATGGTCACCGGTGACATTGCTGGGATGAACTGTCCTATTGGTACATGGTGACCAGTGACACTACTGGTATATGGTGACGAGTGACAGAGGTCGGGTGAGGTGACCAGTGACACTGGTGGGTGGGGGTGACCTGTGACAGTGGTGGGATGTGGGGACCAGTGACACAACTTGAATCTACTGATAGGAACATTATACTGAATGAAAAGTAGTAACATTAAAGTAGTAACTATGCACACTTACTGGTAATAATGGTTACAATCGTATGCATTTCGCTGTTTGTGTCACATAGTCTGACGCACACACACCCTTGTAGGAGTAATAATCTTAACGTGCACCTGACCTGATAATGCCACACAGCACGCTTCTGGGGAGTGGGGTCGACCATGACTTGCACGTACAAGAGTTTTAGGGGAAACACTGCCCTTTCATTTGTTAAATACAAGTTGCAAATAATGGTGTCTTCTAAAACAATTCATCAGTGTCACGTGTAGAACGATCCAAATCACATAATATCAGTGTTTGATTTGATAGATCAATTCTCCCAGTCCATCGATATTGTCGGCGTCTACATGCGCACACGCGCACACGCGCACACACAACATACACGTATAGCATAGCTGTGGAGCCTTGGGAATATCTTGGTATTTCCAAGGTATATGTACGATGTAAAGCATCACTGTTTAGTGGATAAACCTGTTTCCCCGGGCTTTTGTGTGTATGATGACCATGTGCAAGGTTGTTGTGAGACAACAAACTTCAGTTGACCAAGCTGCTCGTCTGGACCCTTTCAGAATTCAAAATGTTTGACTATTCATCCCCTTCCGGCAAAGATTTGACATCTATTGTTAGCATGGGTTGGAGTTTACTTAAGGAGCACCTGCAGGTACGCCCGGGTCACCCCATCGATGAGGAATATGTTCATTTGCATTTCATTTTCATTACTTGCATATCATACGTACCTGTGATGTAATATTTACATCCTTTTACATGTGATGCTAATTTCCCAACTGTGTTTCGGTCATATCAGCAGCAAGCGTTGTTTGCAGGACAACATTTTATGTTCGACATGTATTCACTTCATGTGCTGCAGGTTTATTCTTTCATCCATAAAATTAGCAACGCCTTTTTTAAAACAAAAACAAAACGAAACAAAAATAAAACAAATAAAAAATGCTAACCAGTTTGACATGGAAATAAACAGGAGTGCTGCTGAAAATCCACGAGTTATGCAACTCCATGGTAGAAGGTGCGCCGAGTATGAGAGTTAGTTTATATATGTGACAATTGGTACTTTAGCAACATCCACACTCGTCATGGGTAGATGTGTTACACCTAAACACCAACTTTGTGCAGCAACAGGCAGCGACCTGCATTAGTCGGTTGTTGGACAGCGTGGCCATCCAAGTGTGTCGTTACGTTCCACTTGACGAAGAGACAGGGAATAGCCCAGAAACGTTGTGTAAACAATAAAGAAGCTCACATCCATAACATTTTGTCGTATGTTAAGTAAGTGTCAGGAAGTTTTTTGTTGTAGAGGTTATCTGTTGGTTCAGGTAAAACGGAGGGGGTGTTTGTTTTTATTTACATTTGAAAAATAATATATATATACTCCTATCACTTCATATAAATATACATACCTTGGTTTACATTGTCAGTATAGTAAATGGGCTAGCATGTTTTAACGAAACTTTGGATCTTATATTCCGGACGCAAGAAACGGGCTTCAGGTGTTGTTCTGCATTAGCGGAATCGAATTTATGCCATCATTTTCTGTATATCAATAAAATATCAATATTTTATCCTACGTGATCAATAATATTATATCGATCAATAAATGTGTAACAATGCTTTAAAAGCATTAACTGTTAGTGTTCAGATAACCCGCCTGTCTCATTTAAAATCCAAAACAAATTAGACAAATACAAATAACCTGGTTTACTTTCACAGGTGCATTTATGATGGGGGTTGGTATCTACATCCAGGTAGATAACACCCAAAGAAATATTCAAAACATGTCCCGGCCTTCACCTACACCTTATAGGCCTAAATGGGTGTCATGTTTCTGTACAGAAATTCCTCTCACGATATTGCAGCATTAGAATACATATCAATATTTAAATTTGCTATTTCCTCACAGAAAGACGTTGCGTTTGAGATACACCGGAATACTTGATATTTGTGCAAGGTGTAATGTCAATTACCGATTGTTAATTTAAAATGACACAGATATTTTTGTGCCTTGTCATACAATTTGTACCAATGGATGCGCTGAATAAATTTCAACCAATCGAAATCGTCCTAACCAATCTGTGCAGAGCAGTGCGTGAACGAGCAGCCATTGTTGTTTGCGGGTCCGAGAACAGAGGGGCTACAAGATTCACCATTCTCATGTGAGTAAACCGGAGGCGGCTTGTTCAGATATACCAGGCTTACTTTATGGGTTCGTGGAAATAAATTAGTGCTGCTCACTCAGATTCCTTATTGCCATTTCACCGATTGCAATTCGCCATGCTGCAATTTCGAATCGGCATCGACAAATCTCTTGTGTTCTTTTCTAAGACATAGACCTAGCATCCAGTGTTAACACCTCATTACTAGTGCTGGAATATCGTTGAGGGCTTGGAAGAGTCAAAAACCGAATGGAAATGATGTTTCTTGGTTTGATAGAGGTTAGTTTACCTAACGGTGGCTTTTTTATCGGTGAATTTATATGGCATCAGTCTACTTTGTAGGCTGGAGCGCTGTCATCAGTCATTTTCAGTCACGTGCAAAATGTCGGTGAAAGCTTCGCCAAGAGATGGAATCGGAATTTGCGATCTTCCAACATTGACCTACATTTTGCCTTTAGTCAGCGCAGTTTATTCGGTCGATATCTGTGGAATATTTTTTTGTTTCCTAATTTGAAAGAGTTCCAATATTTGTGGTCTAATGGCATTTAAATATTATATTTTGTGTTCGAAGGTGTTAAGGATAAAGCATTCCAGTTTGCATTTCATGACATATATGGCACACAGGAATATTATCTAACGCTTGTAACATTAATCTGGATCATTTTCACAGTTTTGTTTGTTGGTTAAAAAAATGAAACATTAAAACGGTTGTGTGTTATTTCTTATCACATTACAAACTAACTGGCTGTAGCTTGTTTTTATCACTGAGTTACCCAATCTTCGCAGTTGAATAAAAATTAATTCTATTTGGGAATGAATGAAAAACCACTGAAGAACTGAAAGGTTACTTATTTATTAGGAGTCATCTATGCATTACATATACACCTGTATGATGAATCTAGATTGTGTTTAAGCAATCTGTTTAATGTTTCAGGTTTGTGACTTTCATGTTGGTTTAACACCAATGTGAGCAAACTGAGGTACGTGCTTCATGCTTCTACAACTAGTTCATTTTTATTGAACAGACAATTACAAATTCCATTCTAGCGTGTAATACATACTGGTTCTGGACACCAGTCATATTATTATAACAACATGAGGTTTACATTTTCTATAATCTTGAATTCTGATTGGAATTGTGTTTTTGTTCAGTTTGTCTTATTCAAAACATTTTCAGAACAAATGTCTGAACAATATTCTTTTAATTAATTATTGATTGACATCCATTGCATTATTTCCTCTTTTTTTGCACGAACCACTCTTTAAATTTATGTGTAAATATAACTAATTACTTCAATAACTTCACATTCTTGAAAATATGTCTTTGAAGTCTTGTTGAGATATGCAACATCTTACAAACACATACTGCTTCACTTTCTTAACATATTGATGTTGACAGTTGACTGTCCAACAACTGTATGCACATCAGGCTTGGTTTGACTATGAGCCAACAGTGTCAGATGTACATGCTTGTGTACTTGCATATGATTTTTATTCATTTATTTATTTTAAAACTTACATTAGTTTCAATGTGGATAGTTTGGTCCTGAGGGGGTTCCTGGATGAGAGACCTCACCCTCTTACATGGCATGTGGCATTGATAGTGTTTTGTGGCCTTTTGTCATATTTTGTGTTGTGAATAGTAGGACTGCACATCAGGCTACCAGTATATCACTTTATGTCTTCCAAATGTTATTTATTGCAGAAATCTCAGAACTAATGTACTAGTTATGTATGAAGTTTTTGATTGTCTCTGTTTTAAGTTAAGATCTACACAGACTTTCACTATTCAGCCACGTTTTCGTTTTCCAATGTAATAGATTGACAAAACAGGATACTTTCGTAAAATTTTGTTCAAAATGAAAAGACAATCCCTCAGTCTCAAATCTAAATTCAAGTATCACAACCATGACATTTAGTTTTTGGATCTGAGTATGTCTAAAATATTGCACCATCAATTTCACTCACTCTCAAACACTGAAGGGGTGGTGAGGTAGCGCAGTGGTTAAAGCATTGGTTCGTCACCCTGAAGACTCGGATTTGATTCTCTGCTTGAGTGCAAAGTACAAAGCCCATTTTATCCCCTGCCATTGGTAGTTTCATGACTATATTTTCAGATTATTTGTCAAGGTAGTACCATTTACTGGGATGCCAACTACTAATTGATTGATCTCACTTGCATATCGGTAGAGACTAACCCTTATTCATAAAGAAAGGAACGCCAAATCAAAATTTGGAAAGTATATTTCATATTATGTTTAATCAAGACATAAACAACTGATACAGATTTCTGATTGGCTAAGTACAATGGAAGCAGCAACAGCGATCATAGTATTAATCAGTCTGTGTTTCCTTTACACAATGTTATGATTCTGTTGCATTATTTCCAACACAAGTTTTGTAGTATTGTTTATGATCACAGTCAATAGATTATTGACCTCTGATGATGGGTCTGAATATTGTGAGTGATAACCATCTCTACTAACAACTCTTTTTGCAGTGTTTTGAATGCATGGAAATTTTCTGATTAACGATGGGCTAGTATGTATTTACTCTCCATTACATTGTCTTTACCACTTTGTTGATGTTAGTTTAAACTACATTCCCCAAATGTCTCAGTTTTTGATGAGTGAAGATAAGTCAACACTGATTTAACATGAATATGATTACATTAGATGGATTTGTTGTGTAATGCTGCACTCAGCAATATTTCAGCTATGTGGTCGAATTAAATTACAAATAAACCAAGATGCTATCTAGTTCGTCCCTGAAATGCTTAGTGTAGGTGTGTTTTGGTTGTTACACATCCCTATGCGAGAACAAACTTGGTGTCCTAATGTTTATGAGCAAGTTGTAGGAGTGACTTCCCATTACCAGTTTTGTAAAACGACCCATGAAAGTTCGGTTAGAGTTAGTCTTATCTGAGTCATGCTTGTCGTAAGATAAAATATTGTATACATGGATTGCATGTAAGCATAATCATAGTTAGTGTCAAGTTTTACCATGGTTCGATGCCATTTCAACTTCAATATAAAGGATGTCATAGATGCCTTGTGATCTATAGAAAAACTTTACCTGACGATATCGACAAGATTCCATCTTTAGCCTGTCACTTTCTACATTAATGTACTTTTACCACAGATGATACATACAGATACAAGTGCAGCTGCTGTGACTTCATTGTGTGAGTCAGTAGGTTCTGCTTCAAATTTTCTTCACGTGTGGGAATAGATAGTAGTCTAGCAGAAAATAAGATATTAACTGAAGAATTTGAAGCTGTTAGGGAAAACAAAATGAAACCATAACCTTTCTAGATGATGGGCTAATCTGTAGCTGGAAGAGATGAACTCAGATTTATTAACAGTATTAGTAGAACTGCAGTATATAGCCTTCAGTTCGGTATACTGTAATAGAGAATAAGAAAATCAGTACTTTCGGTTTTCGTACTGCCATTTTAAAAAACCTTTTTATACCTTTTCTAAAAGGTCAAGAAATCGAATCATGTTGTCCAAATCTATGCATTTCTTGAGGACAGCCATTTACCCGGAAGTAAGTTCGGAATTGCCTTGAATGTCATCAGCTTAGATATTCAAGTCTGTAACTAAGACATAAGTAACTGGGATCCTTTTCCAGGTCTTTCAAATAGATATATTTGTCCCATTGTGTTATACCTTCTGTAACGGCATACATTATGTAAACATATCACTTGCACTAAGGACGAGCTTTTCATATTGTTCATATAGAATTCCGGTTTATCTAGATACAACTGGTGGAATGATAAAACTTGGTTCATCTAGATATGATTGGTGGAATACGTTAGACTTTGGAGTAAATGCAAAAAAGTTATCTGATGCATAATGAAATTTATTTCCTAATTTTCTTACAGCCACACACGTTTTTTGAGTTAGTTTCAAGTAGATCGTGGACACTTTATTTACTGAGAACATAATATTTTATCGAGAGGTAAATTTTGACATGGCAAAACTTACCTCTCATTTGGTTCTCAGTAAATCTAAGAACCTGTGTGAAATTTGATGTGTTTTACATCATTTTGAAAAAAACTCAACAAGATGGTATTTTGAATGTACCTAATTCTTGTTCATAAAAGCTGTTAAGTTCAAACCTGTCTGCACTGATTTTCATATATGTGTGTATAATATGTAGGAATGTGAAATCCTGGTCAGTCTGATTTTTGAGAATCAGGTGTACCATCACATTGCACATCACATAACATTATCACATTTGCCTGAACAGCCAATCAACCAGTGGAATCTTTGAATGTTGCAAGAATAGTTGATGTCTTTGTTGTCTTTGATTCTTCCTGTGAATGATCAGTTATATTCACTGATAGACCAACAGCTTTTTTAGAACTCAAATGTTTTGTTTCAAGAAATCACATACATTTTGGATGAATGGTTGTCATTGTTTAAATGGTTTCATATGGACATCATGGAATTTACTCTCTTTATGAATATCCATGAATGCACAAATTCTTTGATGAACATAGTGTTAGAATGTGCCCTCATTGTGTGGTAAGTAGCAGTGGGTACTGTGGAGCTGTGCACAGGATGTAGTGGTTGCTTCTGAAAGATTGCAGATGTCATCTGTGTTCAGATATACACTAATAGTGTTTGTTCTAGGCAGAGCGCTATCATGTAACATGGCACACTTGAAAGGGAATGGACAGCGCATCCATAAATGTAAAACTGAAACACTTTGCACGTTTGTTTTTGCTTTGCTACTCAAGCAGAACCCAAACAAGGTAGGTCTTTGGGAAAAAAATACACCTGTCCTTCCCAAAACAAGTTATTATTGTTCTGCTCATGACTTTCGACTTGTGTTTTGAATGTCATTGCGAAACATACAAAACAATGTGATGAATAAAAACATTGTGGTTAATTAAATTGGCTAGGATAGATAGGTTTTTGTCAAGTGAATCAATCACCTTATATTTGAACTATCTATTATCTGAGGTTCTAATATTGCAGCATGTGAAAACATCAGGAAAGCAGAAACACCACACCCCACATCGGCTGTTTACATGTGAAAGCATGTAAAATAAAATCAGTGCTCTTGAAAAAGTCCTTCATTTCATTGGGATTTCATGTGTAATTGTTGCAATATTTAGGTTTTTATATTTAAAGTAAGTCATGGAACATTTTAAAACTAGTATGATCCCAACTGCCATTACATCTAGCATGAATCAAAACTTACTTCATCAAGAGTAATCCTACGAGAACTATAAGCTTATTTGCTTATTTTCCATACTAAAAGTATAACAGTTATAGGTTATTGTTTCACACTTTTGTTGCCAAGGGGGAGCTCAGTGACTGTCAAAGACTGATATTGGTACTGATATTGGTTCAAACGTCTTACATTTTTCAAGTAAAAGCAGTACCTGAATGTTTGGGTTTTTAAAAAATGTTGTTCAAACTTTGCCAGTGGGTATCTTTCATCCCAGCAGTAAATCATGAGCAATGTGCATTACGCACCAGATAAACAAATGTGTTCATGGGGTATGTTAAGTTCAGGTTGAGAATTTCGAAACAACATTCGGGATCAGGTCGTCGGGATCTCTCGCTGACTTAGTTGACACATGTCATTGTATCCCAAATTCTTAGATTGATTGATGCTGTTGACCACTGGATTGTTTGATCCAGACTTGATTATTCGTATAGCCTGAAATACTGCTGACTGCAACCTAAAACTAATTTACTCACTCACCAACATAATAGATATCCCCGTATTATTTTGACATTCGGGTCACTTAAAACATTTGTACACAACAAATGTAAAAGATGTCATTAACCTAAACTAAATCCTTCAAAATTATGTATTTGCCACTGTCAGACATATAAGATTCACTGTTCATTGCTGAAGTGTCCAGTTGTTGTCAAAGTTTCAATGGAAACTGAGACTGTCTGTTAGTTATGCTATGGAAACAGTTCAATCAGTGTTTTCTGAACAACTCAGACCAACATAACTTGGGGGGCTTGTAGGGGTCATGGGCCCACTTTTTAGAAAGGCTGGGATAAACACTGGATATACAAGGCATTTGGATGTATGCATAGCAATACCGGGTTCAGTTATAGGTAGTACTAATGTTGGTGCTAAAATTATCTGTTAAGCTCTGTTTTGTGCATTTCCTACAGTTTGGTTTTAGTTGAACCTGGAAAATGTGGCAGCTTGTCACAGCTGTTGCAGGCGACCTACATTCGTCATGTAATTAGCATGAACATATTGAATATGAAATATCATTTATGCAGCTCATAAAGTATGCCTGGTTTGGTTTGTAATCTTTGTCTATTGCATGGGCAGTCATTTTCCATGTATTTCGTCGGCTTATGTTAGCCTGTGTGTGTGCAACTATATGAACACAGTATTTATCTTCCAAATCATGGAGGAAATTAGTATTTGTCTTCTGATCACAAACAAATCTTACGCTGCATTAAAGAAAATTTAAATGTTTCTCGGGCACCTTTTTTTCAACAGTGACAAAGATGTTAGTACTTTTATTTTAATTTTTGATAGAAACAAAGTGATGAGGGAGGAACACGTTTTCATTTTTTTCTCTCAGAAAAACAGTTCGGAAAGTTTAGCATGCGTTACTGAGCTGTACATTCCATGATGCTCGTTTTTACAAACAGTCATTCTTATAGTGGGCAAATGGATGATGGGGACACGGCTAAGTCAAAATTATTTTTTCAAAATTGCAATAAAAAAATTGTTACCCACACCAATAAAAATGACACGTCAATGCCCAAGAAACATTTAACTTTTTTTTTTTTAGCCTTAGTGGTATAGCCACCTGATCAGGTAAATGTGTGGACCAGAAGATGCTTGCTGATGAGGAGCAGCAAATGGTATCAACTTTCCTTGAACATTATGTATCTAATCATTGATATTCCTGCAGTAGTGGAGACAGAAAAAATATTTATTTTGTCTGATGCTTTAATCCTTTTTAGCTGTCATGACTTTCCCTAGAACCTTATTTTGAGGGGAGATCAGTAAATAAACCCATTGTATTTGGTGTGGCTTGAAAAATTTATATGGTAGATGCATTTTTTTTAATACTATGGAATCTCTTTTTCAGATTAGAAATCCAAGTACACACAGTTTAAGACCAACAAGACAGGTAAGATCAGTGATTTATAAATAATTCTTTATGGTCCAGTCATCTACAGTGTCACAGTTGTTGACATTTTGTTTAAGAAGTGTATGTCATTGAGGTATTTCTTTAGAATGAAAGTAATAGTTGAAGCCCCTGCAATCGGAAGCCTGTTCCTTCTGCATAGTTCCTCCCACCTGTCTGACCTGGTTATGTTTTATTGACAGGAGCAATGAACTACCACCACAGTCACACTGGGAGTATACCTCCAGGTAGCAGCTTCCCCTCTTCCAGTGACAAGCCTGGTCTTTACACCCCTGGGGGGTTCACTACAAGCCCCTACCCCCCATCACAACCTGGCCTGCCTCCCGGGCCCCAGACCCAGCGCTACCAGTCTGTCACTCAGGCCTATGCAATGGCAGCCAATCCGGCCTACTACACTCCACCAGCAGGCTACTCCACTCTATCGGCTACAGGCTACCCATCCGCCACTGTAGGGACAGGAGCCTTTCACACCGTAGGCTACCCATCACTTCAGTCTCTCCCTTCAACCACGCCCGCAGGCTACCCCACCCAGTACCCGATGCCAACATACCTCGGGGGCAGCCAACTTGGAGCCACTACAGTGCCCAGCTACGCAGCGTCTGCACTTCCAGTCACCAGCGCCATCTACCCAAGCAGCGCCTACACGAGCACGCCCATCGTGGCCAGCCAGATCCAGCCTCGGGGGTACTCCGTGTCGCCCATGGGTTACCCAAGTCAGTTGGGAACGAACCCAACTTACCCTGGTGCTTCGTATCAGTCTCAACCGCCGTTTTAGTCGGGATGGGGACACTCACGACGACGGTTTTCAATAGGACTCAATCTTTATAGCGAGTCATGACAAACTTAGACGTGCAGAATGCATCGGAGTTTTATGTATAAACAAGGCCACTTTTGGCCAGGCGTTCTTTTCCCAAACACAGACAGTTTTATGCAGCAGCACTTGTTACAATGCTTGAAGGGTGTTATGCAGATGGACTGTGTTTTAAATCACTTGGTGATTTCCTCTACTCTAAAGCCAGTTTCAGTCAAGGCAACAGCAATGCTGTGTTAATTGGGGTACAAAAACGTGAGCTTGTTCCATTCTGTTGCATAATTTATATATCCATCCTGGTGCCTACAAGCCAGGCTAAGTAGTAGGGGATGTATATATATTTTTCTACTGTTTTGTTTTACCAGAAAGATCTGAAGTTTTTAGGAAATTTAGTTTACCACTTTATTTTTACTTTACTAGATGATTATTTCAAAAAGCTTTTTGTGAGAATCCCATATTCTGTACTTTATAATTTATAACAGTCATATTGTGAAAAGTATCTTTGATCAAATAAACAAATGAAGCTTTTTGTGGAGTCTTTGTGCAGTTTGTCCCAACATGTGAAGCAACATCAGCTGTTAATATCCAGCTTCCTTATCTACAAACAACAAATGACAATACACAGATGTATAAAACATACTTTATATACATGCAGCACAAGAAATGCATATGTACATTTTTTCCCTTCTCCTAATACAATATGAATGGGATAATAAATAAGCTTTGAGAAATATTTACATATGCAGGACTATCTGTACCTAACTAGTAACTATACTGAAACATTTGCAGTTCATTGTCCAGGGAACCTTCCTTGATTTGACATGCAAGACCTCCATCACTGCTAATGTAATTACAGCTCTAACCATTGGAAGACACGTCTGAGAGACTCGCCTCGGAGCCATGACTGCAGTTAGCTCAACCAGTGAAAGCCACAGTAATAGTCCATGAACATATTACAGATCTATGCATACTGGTTGATGGTTGCCTTACAATCAATATTTTAATGCTAGTGAGGCATCACAAATGATTGACTGGGTTCTGTAAGAATGTTCATTCTTCCCTTCATAACATTAAGGAACTTCTTTTTCTCTCATGGACCTTTTTCTTTCATATTCAAATTGTTTTCATTTATCCCACCTTCACATCACACATGAATACCTCGAGTGCAGAAAATTTCACTTCAATGTCACATATCCTTTGTATAATTTAATGTGAGCAGGGTCTTTCTCATGCTTAATAGTAAAGTTCACACACCAAGATTAAGTTGTTTCACTGTTCATTACTTGACAGAAAATGTTGACCACACTTCCAAGTAATGCTTGTGTAGGTTTCCATGTGACCTGTCCCACAACTGCCAGCAGATCCAGGTCCCTGGATTAATAGATGCTCATGGTGTCAGTTTTGAATAGACAGGAGGGGAGAACTTTTTCCGCAGATACTTCAACACATACAGGGGGATGCAGCTGACCGAGGTGATGACCAACACCTTCCAAACAAAGTCCCACGTCTGGAGGAACTTGGCATCTGCAAGTAATTCTCTAAATTAGGAATATTAATTATGAGATAATAATAATAATAATAATAAACCAGATAAATTTTAGTGTAACAGAATAGTTCTAAATATTGACAGAAATCTGAGGGCAAGACTTGTCTTGATAATGTTTACTTAAAATCTTTTACACATCCTTTTATGCAGCTACAACTGGGTTTTGTCTAACATGTAAAAGAAAATTGAACTGTTCAGTATATTGCGTTTTGTATTGGTCAAGTAAACTTTGCTCTAATATCTTCATAATCTGCTGAGAGCCAAGTGCATACCGTACATGGCACAAATCTTGGGGGGGATGTCATTACTTCATTCACACTAGACATGAGTTGACATGCAACCCCTTATCTTCGCTTTGATGATACATAAGGAAAGGGCTGTGTTTGACATTCAGTGGTCGTACACTGTCAAATGTTGAGTTGAAGCTTGACTTAATCTTGGGTATTAGAGCACTAATAATAATGTATTTACCAAAGTAGTCTTTTAGGACAACTAGTGACACAATGTAAACGGCAAGGCTGAAGACTTCAGCTACAATCATCAGGTAGTGCCATGTGCGAATTGTCAAGGCAACCATCAACAGCTCTGTGAGGATGAGGGAGGTGAAGGTTATGGAGACGACATGGAGAAACTCCTCTTCAAACAGCAGAAGAGCTCCATACATGATTATGCCCCCTGGAACATCATTAGCGGTTAATGTAAATACATGTCATGTAATGTAATGCTGTTTGGCTCATCCATCACACCAGCCAGAACTTGTAAATATACTGAGGGGAAAAAATAATGGGTCACATGAAAGGACAAGTGTTACTTTACTTTTTTCTGAGGTTCCTTCAAGTGTATTGCATAGCTTGTGAAGGAAACGTGATAAAAATAAGTGAACACTTGTACTTTCATGTGATCCCTTATTTTTTTTTCCTCAGTACAGTTTAGTACAGGGACTTGTCTGATGACTGAAATAATTAGTCATCTCTACTCTGTATGCATTTGCAGCTCCGACTTCATATTCCAGGTATAACAATGTTCTCATCAACAGAAACTCAACAATTTACGATAGAAAAATATTTCATTAACTATTTCCATTTGTAGTGAAATGGCTGCTTACACCAAAGCCATGTGAACCTTAACAGTTGGAAATGAGAAGTGTTAAAAATGATGGGAAAACTGCAGTTGATAATATACTCTCCACTTACCTTGGTAAATACTTATAAGCACCCATATGAAGAAGGTTTTGAAAGACAGTGAGCGACCCTGAAACAGTTTGATTTCAGTGATTAGTGTCTTTTGTGAAACTTTCACATCACTTTAACTGACTGCTGTGATGTCTTACTTTGGGTGGTGGTGGGGTTGCTTAGTGCTTAAAGCATTTGCTTGTCACACTGGAGACCTGGATTTGATTCCCCACTTACAATGTGTGAAGCCCATTTCTTGTGTCACCTGCCGTGATCTTGCACAAATAATGCTGAAAGTGGCACAAACATCAACTCACTCACTCACTCACTCTTACTTTGGTCAACTCCTTATATAGTTCTGGGTAGGTCATGGCAATCTGAGGAGACACATCCTTGTCAAGCACCAGAGAGAAAACTGGATACATTGTATATAGTGTGGCATATCTGAAACATTTGTATAGAGACATACATTAGAAACATAAGGTATACAGAGGCATATCTGCAACACAGCTTATACATTTGCACATCTAACACCACATGTATACAGAGGCTTATCTCACACATATACAGTCGACCCCCATTTACTTGGAAACCCTACCTTCCCCATTATTTTTTACGTGATTTTATTACTTTCAGTAATTGTACTAATTGTACTAATTACTAATTGTAATTGTTCAGTAAATATACCAGACCCCACACTTCCAGAGACGAATGAAGAATTTTCACACCGTTCCCACAGATTTCCATTGAAAAACAATCCTGTTATTCAGTTTGAAAGACCTGTGCACATGTGCATGTGTATGTGTCATGTCAGTACTGTTTCTGCACGGCTTAGTGTATTCATTCTTAATCTCTTAGAAAGCATTTGATGTGAATTGATTAATTTCCCATCAAAACACCAGAGACACCTGTCACTTCTGTCCTTAATTAAGATTTGACAGGTGTGAGAACAACTCATCAGTAACGAAAAGACATGCAAAGTCAGATTAGGTTCACTACACTGTCATTGTATTGTATACATGTACAATACCCTACTATCTAACTCCTACACAATGTCATATGTTTTCAGGGCAAGAAATGCAAGTTTAAAAATAAAAAGAAGACAAAGTCATCAATATCCCCTGCAATGGCAAAATAATCTCTGCATTACAGGGCATAAAAGAGAATTTACAGTGACTTGTTGTCAAGGATTTACATCACATGATTACCACCTAGACAACCTGAAAACTTACAACCTGCGTTCTACATTTCATGAATTATCGGTACACTTATATGTTACGATGATTCACTGTTATTATTATTGACTATTGAATTATTGATATACATACATGAATAAATTTTCACTATTTGCTTCCACTTTTTTTCACATTTTGCTTGTTTGATACAGTTAAGCGTACATATCGGACACCTTGTGTATACAGAAGTGATCTCAAAATATGGTATACAGAAGCATATCTCAAACATAGTGTTCTAAGTGACATTCTCAAACATACTTCCAGCTGTTTAGTGCAAGATGCTGGACAAGCCACTCTAACAAAAGTTCACTTGACATGATCCTTTTCATAAAGAATAACAGAACAAACAATTTTACAATACTTGTGCCAGGCCAGGTACTCTGTGATAGAACAGTCATGCCAACGTACTGTCCTCATATGGCCTATATAAACCTTTCAGGAAAGGACATATTACTAAAAATTGACAGATTTAAATGAGCAGGATTTGACCTTTAACTCACCCCACAATGAGGAATCCTGGGAAGAGTGCAAGTGAGGCGAAGTAGAAAACAGAAGAGAAAACCACTTGCATGGCACTGATGATGAGGCCGCGATGGATGACAAACTGACTGAGAGCTGCTGACCGCTTGTAGCTGTATGCAGGACATAACATGGCATTACATGTATCACTCACATGTCATCGAGACACAAAGTAATTCCATCAGTCATTTCCTCAAATTCAAAATCGTCTTCCTCAAAATAATGATTTCATAAAGATGAATCACACGTGAGGATACTTAAATCAATGTTTGGGACATTAAGAGTGATTGCTACAAAGTCCACCTAGTTTGTTATGAGCAACCTAAGTGCATTCTCTTCCCACAGAGGATGCTCAAGTCATATCTTCCCACGCAACCTGTGTTCTAATAAGGCCTTTTCATGGTGCGAGTGTTCAGGACTTGTGACTGGTTCCAATCAGATTTTAGTTCTGCAATCAGCGACGCTGTTTCAGAAATGATTATTCACAAAACATCAGTAAAGTCTGTAAGCTTTGGGAAAACTAGACCCTCTTCCCCAGTGGGATGTCAAAATGTTGCTTCTAGACAGAATTCAGTCATGTAATGTCGGATCAATGGCATCTCAATGGCCCTTGTTGACAACAGACAAGCTAGCAATTGAATGTCACATCAACGTAAGTCATCAGAAGAGGAGGAATATAGAGAACAGAGGACTTGGGTAAAAGAGAATACCCAAGTGTGACAGAAATTCCATGTAGTTTGTCTGTTGTTAGGGGCAACCTAAGTGTGACAGAGCGAACTTCCATGTAATTTGTCAGATTGGAGTGACAACCTATGTGTGACAGAGTGAACTTCCATGTAGTTTGTCAGATCATAGTATCAACCTTAGTGTGAGAAAGTGAAATTCCATGTAGTTTGTCTGTTGTTAGGGGCAACCTATGTGTGACAGAATGAACTTCCATGTAGTTTGTCAGATCGTAGTGACAACCTTAGTGTGAGAAAGTGAAATTCCATGTAGTTTGTCTCTTGTTAGGGGCAACCTATGTGTGACAGAGCGAACTTCCATGTAGTTTGTCAGATCGTAGTGACAACCTTAGTGTGAGAAGGTGAAATTCCATGTAGTTTGTCTCTTGTTAGGGGCAACCTATGTGTGACAGAATGAACTTCCATGTAGTTTGTCAGATCGTAGTGACAACCTTAGTGTGAGAAGGTGAAATTCCATGTAGTTTGTCTCTTGTTAGGGGCAACCTATGTGTGACAGAATGAACTTCCATGTAGTTTGTCAGATCGTAGTGACAACCTTAGTGTGAGAAAGTGAAATTCCATGTAGTTTGTCTCTTGTTAGGGGCAACCTATGTGTGACAGAGCGAACTTCCATGTAGTTTGTCAGATCGTAGTGACAACCTTAGTGTGAGAGAGTGAAATTCCATGTAGTTTGTCTCTTGTTAGGGGCAACCTATGTGTGACAGAGTGAACTTCCATGTAGTTTGTCAGATCGCAGTGACAACCTTAGTGTGAGAAAGTGAAATTCCATGTAGTTTGTCTGTTGTTAGGGACAACCTATGTGTGACAGAGTGAACTTCCATGTAGTTTGTCAGATCGTAGTGACAACCTTAGTGTGAGAAAGTGAAATTCCATGTAGTTTGTCTGTTAGGGGCAACCTATGTGTGACAGAGTGAACTTCCATGTAGTTTGTCAGACCGTAGTGACAACCTTAGTGTGAGAAAGTGAAATTCCATGTAGTTTGTCTCTTGTTAGGGGCAACCTATGTGTGACAGAGCGAACTTCCATGTAGTTTGTCAGATCATAGTGACAACCTTAGTGTGAGAAAGTGAAATTCCATGTAGTTTGTCTCTTGTTAGGGGCAACCTATGTGTGACAGAGTGAACTTCCATGTAGTTTGTCAGATCGTAGTGACAACCTTAGTGTGAGAAAGTGAAATTCCATGTAGTTTGTCTCTTGTTAGGGGCAACCTATGTGTGACAGAGCGAACTTCCATGTAGTTTGTCAGATCGTAGTGACAACCTTAGTGTGAGAAAGTGAAATTCCATGTAGTTTGTCTCTTGTTAGGGGCAACCTATGTGTGACAGAATGAACTTCCATGTAGTTTGTCAGATCGTAGTGACAACCTTAGTGTGAGAAGGTGAAATTCCATGTAGTTTGTCTGTTGTTAGGGGCAACCTATGTGTGACAGAGTGAACTTCCATGTAGTTTGTCAGATCGTAGTGACAACCTTAGTGTGAGAAGGTGAAATTCCATGTAGTTTCTCTGTTGTTAGGGGCAACCTATGTGTGACAGAGTGAACTTCCATGTAGTTTGTCAGATCATAGTGACAACCTTAGTGTGAGAAAGTGAAATTCCATGTAGTTTGTCTCTTGTTAGGGGCAACCTATGTGTGACAGAGTGAACTTCCATGTAGTTTGTCAGATCGTATTGACAACCTTAGTGTGAGAAAGTGAAATTCCATGTAGTTTGTCTCTTGTTAGGGGCAACCTATGTGTGACAGAGTGAACTTCCATGTAGTTTGTCAGATCGTAGTGACAACCTTAGTGTGAGAAAGTGAAATTCCATGTAGTTTGTCTCTTGTTAGGGGCAACCTATGTGTGACAGAGTGAACTTCCATGTAGTTTGTCAGATCGTAGTGACAACCTTAGTGTGAGAAAGTGAAATTCCATGTAGTTTGTCTCTTGTTTGGGGCAACCTATGTGTGACAGAGTGAACTTCCATGTAGTTTGTCAGATCGTAGTGACAACCTTAGTGTGAGAAAGTGAAATTCCATGTAGTTTGTCTCTTGTTAGGGGCAACCTATGTGTGACAGAGTGAACTTCCATGTAGTTTGTCAGATCATAGTGACAACCTTAGTGTGAGAAAGTGAAATTCCATGTAGTTTGTCTGTTGTTAGGGGCAACCTATGTGTGACAGAGTGAACTTCCATGTAGTTTGTCAGAATGTAGTGACAACCTTAGTGTGACAGAGTGCAATTCAACATAGTTTGTCAGATGTTAAGGGTAAACCTAAGAGTGACAGACTGAAATTCCAGGTATAGTCTGTTTGCCTCAAAAGCGGACCAATGAATCGCAATGTAACTGTCCCTTTCTCTGCACTCCTCCCTCGTAACAAATAGTGAACTGTGTCAATATTTTTAATGATGGTTTGTTAAAGAACTTTATTACTTTAAAGAAAAATATTTGGCAAGTATTCTGATTATGATCAGCACTTCAATGAGTATGTTATGCTTATTAGTTTTCAAGCTAGACTGCAATTCATCGGTCGCTTTTGAGCTAAACAGACTATAGTTTGTCAGATGTTTGGGGCAACCTAAGTGTGACAGAGTGAAATTCTACATAGTTTGTCAGATGTTTGGGGCAACCTAAGTGTCAAATTCTATGTAGGTTTCAGATATTAGAGGGTGCACGTATGTACGACTGTGAAATTCCACATATTCTATCAGAGGACATCGTTGAATATCAGGGTAGGTGTTAATGTTCGGGGTCTACCATAACTGTGGTATTGAGAATGATCTCCTGACCTGTTTCTGCCATGTACAACTAGCAAATGGCCGATGTGACTGAACTGGGTGATAGAGAAGTCTGCAGCCAGGGACGCCTGTTTTCCTTCCTGAGCACAGAGACAATATTTTGATTTAAATACGATTTTTAGACATCTAATAGATGATTTTAGACATGAAAACCAGACAATTACAGTAACTTTAGCATCTCAAGGTACATTCTATACACTGTCATTAATAAGCATTGTAAGCATGTGGTTGACTGGCTGACTTACCTTGCCGACAATACCGATGCCTGCGTCTGCTGCCTGGATCATGCTAACATCATTGCCGCCATCACCTGCCACGGAGAAGCACCTCATACAATGTACACACAGCTGTACTCTGGTATATGGGTATTCAACAGCCATCTCTCTCACACTACAATAAAATATTTGTCTTACCTATTTTCTACATTTATCTCATGGTAGAAGCTGACATCTTAGCAACTCGTGAAATTTATTGACATCAAAATGGCTGAAATATCATGACAATTGTGCAAATGTGAAGAAAACAGTATATAGAGTGGATGCCGTCGACCAGTCCAAGCTCACCAATAGCACATGTCCTCTTGCCAGTGTGCGTCTTCAACAGCTTCACAATGTCTGCCTTCTGTGTAGGGGAACAGCGACATACCACCACGGCCGGACACTGACAGGCCAGCTCCACAAACTCATGTTCATAATACTTCAAACACACCTGTAACACAAGGGAATCTACTAAACATACACACACACATCATCTGTAACACAAGGAATCTACTGGTGACACATACACACATCACCCGTAACATCACTTTGATCCTACCTGTAACAAGTCTCCATTCATGATCCCACTTCTAATGAACCTCTAGTTATGACCCATCTTTAGTTGTGATCGTACCAGTAACTCATCTTTAGTTGTGACCCTACCTGCAACCCATCCCTAGCTGTGATCCTGTCTGTAACTCATCTCAAGCCATGATCCTACCTGTAACCAGTCTTTAGTTGTGATCCTACCTGTAACACACATCTAGTCAGAATCATTCTTATAATGAATCTCTAGCTAATACACTACCAGTAACACACCTCTATTTATGATACCTTTAACATATCTCTAGTCCTGATACCAATAGAAATGACTCTCTTGTCACCTGTGACTGTACCTGCAACATATGATGATCCTACTGTAACCTGCCCAGGTTATAATCATACCTGCAATGAGTCTCCAGTAATGATAAGTGCAGCATCATTCTTCCTACGGAGGGCATTGAGCTCTAAGTGAGCCTCTGTTCTGTCTGTCACATTGTTGAAAGTGTGTAATGTTTGTATTCGAGACACTAGCTTGGAGCTTTTAGCGATGCATGTAGCTGTCTCGAGTTTGTCCCCCGTCAGCATCCACACCTGAAACACCGTACACACAAACAATAGAGCTAACCTACAACGGAATTCTCACCTTACACAGCTGCTGTCTGGTGTCCTATCATGCATAACATTATCAACAGAGATCTAAACATGAAAAGTACCAAATATTGATTCAGAAGTCAAAGGACTCCACATTCCTTGTCTGTCGTACAGACCCTGAAGCAAATACATCCAAGAAAGCCCATGCAAGTCTAGAAAATGTGGCAAGTCTAGATTTCCTTAGCTTCAGGAATGAAAATGAAGAAAGTCTCAAGGCTCCATTTCATTATGTTGTTTTTGTTCACAACAAACATTTTTCAGTAAAATATGTTCATTTCAGAGACTAGTTGCTAGTCTACCACATTCCCTACAATGCATAAGAATATGTACTGTAGTTGGTTTCTGTTGCTTGATCCTGCACATAGTCAAACATACGAGCTTGGACAGGATAATCTAGTGACTGTTATTTTGAGTAACTATCCACAGTGATCCATTTATTTTCTTCTTTTGACCAGCATGGGTGGCTTAGGACCACTTCTCATCAGGAATCCCCAAAGTAGAAAGAAGAGCCACATGTGTTGTGAAGTCACCTTGATGCCAGCGTTCCTTAGCAGCTCCAGTGTTGGTCTGACATTGTCCTGGAGCTTGTCCTCCACACCGGTCAGACACAAGAGGTCAAGGTCCCGCTCCAGACTCTCAATGACAGCCTGTACCTTGCTGTTCCGGTCCTGAAGGGACATCCTGGCCTGGTGGATCCGACTCTGTGAGCAGGGAGAGACATAAGTGAAGCACTATCAATATCAGTAACATTCTCTCCTTGTATCCCTCATCATATACCTCCCACCACTGTAAGTATCTTCTTACCTCACAGACCAACACTACCATGTGACAGATGCTACTTTCAACTGAGACATGTGCTCATAGGTTATACATTGTAATTGAGAGAACTATTTTGTGGTTTTATAGTCGGATCATATGAACAACTTTTTTGATATGCTTCTTTGAGAGGCATTTTAGAAGTTGTATAGGTGAAGGAAAACTAAATTCTATGGATAGTTAACTTCTTTATTACAACATTAAACTCACTGCAATAATGAAGTTGACAATCCATAGAACTTGGTTTTCCTTTTTAATGTACAGTTCACTCATTCTTTTACTGGTTTCTTTCACATGAAAATCCATGACATGAATCTAACCTACAGTGCCATGTAACCTGAAACCTTGGGGTCATTTGTTCACTTAAACTTAGATACAATACACAGTAGACACTAGCATATACTGGGAAGCATACAGCTTCCTGTCCAGTGAGTAATAATGAGCATCAACGAATAACAGACAATCTGTACTGAATGTCCACCACACATACAGCATGAACTGATGAGAAATCTAGCTGTTGTTCTTGTGTGTGGCGGAAATCGGATTACTCAGGCAACAGCGATGGGTGGAGACAACCTCCACCTTTCGACAAGATTTACAAGCAACTACAGTGTAAACATCTCAGACAGAACAAATCACCTCGAAGTCCTGGTACTGTTCCTCGGTGAGGACCTTCTTGGCCACCACCAGTGTTCTCAGTCCTTCCCTAGCCATGTTCCCACACTGAAACAAATACACAGGAGCTGGGGGATGTATCTAACACCATGTTAGTGTTGGCCCACATCCCACAGCCTCAACATCCTACTGTCACATAGCACTGGGCTATATCTTTTAACTCAGGGTTTTACATGATGCGTAAACATGCATCCCCTTTGCACAAATGTGGAGAATGGACGGAGAAAATAATTCACGGGGTGCAAAATATTATTCATGGTAATCACAACACATCTATGTCTTTGCTAAGTGTTTGGCTGTTTCTTTCAGAGCAGTTACAAGCATCATTTCACCCATCAGTCCACATGTCCAATGATTCAATCCAGGCTGTAAAGATATAATCAAAATGTAAATTAATTGCTGTTACTTCATAGGGCACTCATAATGTAGTTCCTTGAAAATACACATTACAAGACTTTGGTGTGTGAATGTGACAGCGCCTACCTCCTCCTCCAGCCAGTCATTGTACTGAACAATGTTCTGCATCACCACATCAGCACCCTTCAGGTAGAAGATTATCTCCCCTGACTGCTCTTCCTGAAACAAATAGTCCGCTTGTTCATTGTGTCTGCGTTAGGGATGTCTGTTGGTGTATGTAGTGATAACAACTCCCTCAGCTGTGTTCTGGGAGGTCTTGTACAACACATTTATAGTCAGTGTGGTAAAATGATTGCAAATACAGTGCTAGATATGAGACAAGAATTGTACTCATACAGAGTTCAAAATAACAGGTCTCACTCTTTCCTGATCTTTTTTAAAAATATAAGGCCATCGATGTACCCCAATATTTGAGTTCAAAATAACAGGTCTCACTCTTTCCTGATCCTTTTAAAATATAAGGCCATCGATGTACCCCGATATTTGAGTTATCAGTTTATAACAGAATACAAATCAAGGACACAATGTATATCTGGATTCATATTTGAGCATGTGGTTTTACATAGCTTTTAGCAATATTCCAGAAACATCACAGTGGGGGGACACGTGTAATGGGTTTCACACACTGTTCCCATGTGGGAGATGGAATCCAGTGACAATGGACACTATAACCATTTGGCTACCCCTCTGCTGAAGTTCTATATTTGATAAAACATCAATATGATGACCACAAAACTTCTTGGCATGAGATGCCATCATGTCATTCAGAATCACCAGTATCAAATATTTGAGGATCAGTTTCTGGATCACTTTCTGCTGTAAACATATAATTAGAAGTATGAGATGCACCCACCCTGACAATGATGCCCATCCTCTTGGTCTCAGAGGTGAAGGGGAAGATCTGCAAGATGGAGTATGTGATGATGGCATCCTGAGGCGTGCGAAGCTGCATTGAACTCAGGTCCCGCTTCACCAGTGTAAGCTTCACACTCTCCGTCCATGACACAAGTGCTACCTGCAAACGTCAATTACACTCTATACATGGAATTTCAGCTATGAATGGTTTCAATCTAGATATGGTCAGATCTAGGACCAAATCATTTAGTTGATACTTGGAAATATGAGCTCACATCTGTTAACTGACAGTTACAGTTTCAATTCAGAAAGTTGAAAGTACAAACAAAAATGAATGACTGCTGAGCGAGTCAGTGAGTAAGGTGTGTTTTACTGCTCTGAAGAGTGTTTCAACTCTGTTATCAGGTTGATGTTAGGGTAGGTCCACCATGAAGCAAGAAGTACACAGTCATCACTTAAGTGCTTGAGCTTAGTTTTAGGTCACTTTTAGCACATATTAAAGTAATACTGCTGCAGGGGACATCAGAAATGGGCTTCTCACATTGTACCCATGTGGGGAATTGAACCTAAGTCCTTCAACATGACAAGTGGTCACTTGAACCTCTATGCTATGCCACCCTTCCAATCACTTTAGTGAAACCCAGAATCAAATGTAGCAGCATGAAGTTAGAAATCTACTTGGGATTTGGGATTGGGGAGACTTAAAAACAAAAACAACCAAACAACAGTTTTCCATATTTGAACTTCAAATATCAGACGGGTTTTGACATTTGAATCCCCAATTTGCATACTTTTTGTTCACACTCGGGATTCAAATCCCAAATCTGAAAAATATATTCACAACTCCCTCCAGTGAACTGCTGAGTCTGACATGAAGTCACCTTCCCCCCATATATGCCTGACTATCCCAGTATCCCCTATGGCAGTCTCACCTCATCAGGGCTGGAGGCTTGGTATGTGACAGTCTGTCGGATCTGCTGGTCAGCCTCAGTGTCACTGGCTGCGTCACCGTTCTCCTCATAGACTGGAGTCACATTGTGACAGAGCGCAACCGCTTTCACAGCCTCAAAAACCCGAGTGACCACTGTCCTGCGAACTGGGCCTGATGTACGAGTGGGTGTTGCCTGGATAAGCTGACCAGATGGTGGTTGGGAAAAGGCTGTCCTCAAATGAGCCATTACCTGCAAAAAACTCTAACATCTCAGAAATGCAAACCTATGAAATGTCAAAAAACCTGAAATAGTCATGCCCCTTTCCATAGGCCAACATGACATGATCTATACTGAAGTGTTTAGGTCCTCAGACAAATCACACGTGTGAAGTCATGGTCCCTTCACCATATAACCAGCACCCTGCCCATCATGAAAATGTAATTTTCTGAATAAAATTGATATTTTGTACCTGACTCATGCTTCATTGCTTACTCTCCTCTTCCTGGCGAAGGTAGTGGAACACCTGAAATCCCTTGAAGTTCCCTTCTAAAAGAAGGGAACGTAAAATTCACACTCACCCAGGTATTACCTCTCTTCCCCTCCACATGGTCAACTGACCACCATGATACTTCACTCTCTCCTTTAAACGCCTGACACGAGAATACGAGAATTCAGCATGTCTGTGAGGGGCGGCTGGGAGGGCTTTTGCCATGAGTCAGGATAAGTATAAATATCAATTTTATTCAGAAATTACATATTTTTCCGTATCCTGGCTCATGCTTAATTGCTTACAGAATACGATGGAAATGGTGGTGGGTAGGACCATGCTGAATTCTGCTGTCTGTTGCAAATTACGTCCAATAATTTCCCCACCTAACGGGAACTTGTAACGGCGATAATTCAGTCTTATTCTTCTCATATTCGTAGTAGATTTGGGGGGAAATCACATCCAGTCGAAAAAAGGCTTTGATGACTGGTACATGATAACACTAATATAGCTAATGTCCTGTTAGTTTCTGATGCAACTAAATATCACAATATAACAATACACTAATAGAGCTAATGTCCTGTTAGTTTCTGATGCAACTAAATATCATAATATAACAATCGAAACTAGTTGCGACCTTTCTTCATGTTTAAATATCTTCATAAATGAATACAAGATCATAATCACTCATGCCAGTCTGTTCAAGATGTGCACATAGACTTCCACCACCAGTATACTCTGCAGAGCATCTGGCTTCCACAAGTCACCTGATAAATCGAGTGAGTTCAGTCAGCGTCAATGGGGAACTGTTGGTTGTTCAGCAAACGACAAGTGGCCCAAACTGATGAATGCCAGAGACGATTCTGTGCCTATGTCTCGTAGGCAAACACCGTGTTTGACTTTCAAAAGCAGCCCTCCATTATAGTTGATAGTGAGCAATTCCCATGTAGCGCTAGTGTAGAGGCCAAGGCTCTGACTTTGTGTGGGTTGAAGGCTCGCAGAGGATCCAATCCTGCTGCTTTATAGTCTCTCAATATAACAGCTCTGATCTACACTGAGATAGTGTTGCGGGATACTTCCGCAGGTGTCTCAGTGGATATAGGGATAAACAGGCACTTGAAACTTCTAGACTTGGTCGTACGATGTATATCTCCAATGCTCTGACTGGACATAATGATAAATCTTGAGCATCATGAGGTTCCAGGATTGAAGGTAATGTCGGTATGTGGAATGTTGACCTGGCAGTTGATTTTCTGCAATAAAATCCCATCGTAGACCCAGTTGAGTAGTCTACTGATGATTTGCATCAAAGCTCGTGCGATTGAAGTCTAGAGCTTGAATTTGTGACATGCAAGCAGCTGTAGCTAAGGCAAGTTAAAAATAGCATCTTCTGACTTAGCAGTTCAAATGAGGTCCAATCAAGCGGTTTGTATGCATCACTTGTGAGATGTTGAAGCACAGTGTTTAGATCCCATGCTGTTGATCTTCCAAACTGAAGGTGTGTAGGATTTTTAGGCAAGTAGCTCAAGTACGTTTAGTCAGCTTGGTTTCTGTTTCCATGGTGACGACTGAGCTGAGAGCTGACAAGTATGTAGATAATGTAGAATCTTTCAAGTCTCTGGAATGTCATAAGTGACATAAGTGACATAAGAGTCTTGATGACTCTTGGTAGCAGCACTGGAGGGGGAAATGCGAACACTATCAGTCCTTCCCACGAGATGCCGAGAGAGTCTGATGCTCAAGTTAACGGATCTGTTACCAGTGACATAAAGGTTGCTGTCTGCTAGTTGAACCTTGTTGTAAATAAGTCTTCTTGCAGTGATCCAAACCTCCAGCTGATTAGTTGAAACATCTCTCAATGCAGCGTATACTCTGTTAGTGATAGACAAAGAGGGCGAGATAAGGCATCTGCCATATGCATGATGTTGCAGGCTCCTGGTATGTGAGATACTTTTATTTGGAGATTCTGGCTGTTGACCACGTTGAAGAGTAGAAACGTCAGGTGTAGTAGAGATAGAGGTCTCATTGACCCTTGTTTACATAGAAGGCTACTGTCGAGTTGTCCGTCTGGATCATCAGTAGCTTGTCTCTCTCTCTCTTGTCGACAAATGATGGATAACATGCTTTCATCTCCAACTGGTTGATGTGAAGAGCTTGATCTTCCTTCTTCCGGAATCCTGCTGCAACCTCGTTGTTTAGATAGGCACTCCATCCTTGGAGAGACGTGTCTACCTAAAGATGGTTGAAGAATGCAGGCTCTAATATGTAAATTCCTACGCAAACATTGACTGGCGAATCTACCATAGCAGGTATGGTCTCAAGATGTCCAGCGTTGTAAACCGGTCAGGACATGAAACCCTGACTCAGGAACCCCTGTCACAGACATAGTAGTAGGCATCTTCGTTTGTTCATATCCTGAGGTGACGTGAACAGATCGAGTAGACATTATCACTGACATAGTGATAACGGAGAGTTTAACTTGTTCTAATCATCGGCTTGAAGTTCGACCCACCGATCCTGGGACAGCAATGTACCTCAACCTAGTGATGAATCAAATCCTGAGGAGTTTGATTCTCAAGTCACTCGAGTTGAGTTAGTAGCCTGATAGTGAAGTCCAACTGTAGACTGAATTGACTTCTCCCATGATGAGCTTGTATGCCGTAAAGATGCGTCATTCTTGGTCCTCAGATCATCAACACTGAACGTGTTGCCATTTCAAGGAAGTCTATTTATAGCTGGCTGGCTGTCCGATCAGAAACTGCCATTCACTGCTGCAAGCATCCTGATGGGCAACATTGAGTCTGCTGTAGAAGGTCTCTATGCCGTCTGAACAATCAAATGACGCTGAGACGGCTAATCTATTGTGTAAACGACATCTTTCCATCGTTGAATGACTGTAGGTCAAATGTAGACGACTTCTTAACACTGGAAAAATAACATCACATTCTCTCGAGGACCTATCAGATTGTAAATGTAACGTCACTGGCTTTCTTT
Organism: Haliotis asinina; assembly: GCF_037392515.1. Classification (NCBI taxonomy): domain Eukaryota; kingdom Metazoa; phylum Mollusca; class Gastropoda; order Lepetellida; family Haliotidae; genus Haliotis; species Haliotis asinina. Next base: position 26,931,957 of record NC_090291.1, read on the forward strand.
ACAGGTGCTTGTTTCTCGGGGACTAATCAGATTGAAGACGTGACGTCACCGGTGTAGCAGATAACTGATCATCGTGAAATCTTGTTCAAATGGTGATACCCTTGTATTTAGGCTTGTCTGTAACCATGCTGTTTGGCGAGCACGTGTCTAGATGAGTAAAGTGCACGAAAAAACTTCCACCGCTTGAATGATGTAGACAAATTGTCTTCCAAGTAGATGTGTAGGAATTTTTCCACCAAAGATAATACCATCATCTCTTGTGATCGGAGGTGTAGTTTGCTGTGGTATGTAGCAGTCATCTCGAAAAATCTTCGCGACATATTCATCATTGAGAAATCCCTGCTTCTTCCAGTCGAGTTGAAGACAGTCATCCACTGGAGGCGGTTTTATGGGAACGGCCTAGGGTGGAAAATTCAGTCGTTCCGACCCTGATCTTCAATGTTTACCTCCTGGATCCTCCGGTGTTAAGCTTCTTATCTCTTGTTCTCTGGACTCTGGAGAACTTGGACTTGTTAGTGTAATGCTGACTTGTCTGCTTGAACACCGTTATCAGGGTGTCAATGCACTTGATCATCATGACTTCTCTAAAGTCTTGGGCAATCATCCTTGCTAACTCTTCAATCTGGTCAAGGAAGTAGATTCAGTCCCGCAGTAGTTGAGACGAGGTGTTCTTCTGAGTGACAATAGTTGATGGGAACATTCACTCTTCCTCATTCGCAGGATTGCTGAACTTGGGAGGAGAGTCTAAATCAAGCCCCTCCAAATGTCATCTATCTTGAAAGATCGTTGCAGGGACTGCTGATGATCTTGTATGCCTCATCTCTCTGATGGAGGGCTCCACATGGTGAAGAGGGAAGCGATGAGCATTGACAGGTGGCATATGCTGTTTTTAAAATTTGGATGCTGACTTGAATGCCGTAGATAACTTCTCACAAATCGTAGATATCGGAGCTATCACCAGAAACACATGTCTTCCTTCTTTATCCTGTGTTGGGTTAGTTGGATTCCTTGGATGGTGAGAATAAATCCAGACCATTCATGATCCGCGATGTGGCTTCCGAGATGACGATCGGTAGTATCTGTCTTCATCCTTCCATGAGTGCGACACATTTAATGGAAGTCAATGATTCTTCTTATGTGAGTCCAGGTCTGAAGGGGACGACGAGTGCTGACGGCGCCTTCGACGAGCTGGGGAAACTGATGAAGATCTTCATTGACGAGTAGACCTGTGAGTGCATTCGTCGCTGACTTACTCACTCATCCGTGCAGGTGGTCTCTCTCCGGACTCTGACGGGATGATAAGGACGATCCTCCTGAGCATATGCCTCCTCTTCATCCTCTGGAGTGGGTGCAGATCTAGTTGAGTGCTCACATGGCATAGCAGTCGGCGTGGTTGAAGATTGTAGTCTTCGTTCTTCCTAGAGAAAGACGAATTCATAGATCGCCGACGATTCTGAATGTGTGAGTCTAAGTCCGAAAAGGGAGGATGACTGTGAACGGCGTCTTCTATGAATAGGGGAGACTGAACGAGACCTTCTTCTGCTTCAGACAAATATACGAGTATGAGCAGAACTTAAAAGTTTACACACTGGGCAAAGTACATGCGGATCAACCGCCAATAGCCGTAATCTGCACTGAAAACACGATTTTGTAATATGTGTTAAAAATAGACACAATAATCACAAATTTGAAAAATAATAACAAATATATACAAGCCCCAAACCGCATACAGCAGGGGAGGGGAAGGGAGGTTATACATGGGTGAGTGTGATGTAAAGTTTACGTCTGCTTCTTTTAGAAGGGAACTTCAAGGGATTTCAGGTGTTCCACTACCTTCGCCAGGAAGAGGAGAGTAAGCAATGAAGCATGAGTCAGGAGAGGGAAAGATTTTGAATGCATCATGTTGTGACCTCCAGTAACCTTAGGTTCAAAGGATGCAAGCTTAAAGGTCACATGCAATGCAAAACACAACTTTGCAGATTCTGATATCTTTCGGTATGCACTTAAGACATCAAAAATGCCCAAGTTGTGGTTGTGAAAACTCAATGTCTGGTTTATTGACACCTATATGTCTGCCTGCCTAGCTGCTAATGACAATATGCAATGCACAACTTCACTCACTGACAACATGCAATTTGAAATTAACACCTATCGGGCTCAAAAGTCACAAACAAAGAGTCGGTTAAGCGTATTGGCAAATGAACCAGTGCCTCATGAAAGGTTTTGTCACACGAGTGCACACCCACCAGTTCTGACTAGGTTCGGTATCACGGCTGCTTTGTTTCGAGGGAAGTGAACCCAAGAACAAAATATTGTACTCTTGATTTGCGAATTTACGCTTATAATTTTGTTTGTTTTTTCTTAATCAGCAATGCATTTTATATATCATGAATAAGTGATAACTGTGTTTTAATTATGTTTGATTTTTTGGTTGCATGTGACCTTTAAGCGATTTCACTGCACAAAAAAGGGATTAGTTTCAAAAGTGTGAAACTTGTGACTATATATACTGCACTGACTCACCTCGTCCATGGTTTCAGCATTGAATGACACAGTGCCCAGGTGCAGCCTCTTGAAGACCTGAAAGCCATGACAGATGTGGTGACATCAGCATGAAGATAAGATGCAACCACATAAAAACACATCGATACCATCGATACCCCATCCCCTTCATCTATGCCCCACCCCTACCATCTACATTCCAACCCTACCCCTTCATCTACGCCCCACCCCTACCATCTACATTCCACCTCTACCCCTTCATCTCCACCCCATCCCTATCATCTACATTCCACCCCTACCCCTTCATCTACACATCATCCCTATCATCTACATTCCGCCCCTACCTATCTATTGACACTCACGATGGCTGTTACTCACACCTCACACTAACATCATTATATTTGCTGATATGGTGACTATACTACTGCAGCATATAATAGTACCATTTCATTCTGTGTGAGTGTTCCAGTCTTGTCAGACAACAGGTATGTGATTCTGCCCAACTCCTCGGGGATGGTTGTGCTGCGCACCACAGTGCCAGGGATAGCCTTGTCTCTCTGTATCATCCAGGAATACACAGCCTTGCCCATGTCCAGGTTCACTCTCAGACTGGGGGAGACAACAATCAGCCATTACCTTCTGCATTGCACAACAATACCACTAACAACCCATCCCTACCCCATCATCTACATCCTATCCCTACCATCTACACCCCACCTCAGACTGGGGGAGATAAGAAGACTGGGGGAGATAAGAATCAGTCATTACCTTCTATATTGCACAATACCATTGACCTTCTATATTGCACAACAGCACCTGTTGAGTTTATATTTACCTGGAACTTTACTCTACCTGGTCTCTGTATTTCTTTACCAGATCTGTGTTGGTATTCAAATGACACACACTGAGTTGACTATATCTAAACAAACAATGGTGAGGTGACCACACAAGACCAGATTGGCATGGAGTGTATCTTGTTACGCGTTTCATACAAGTGGGACAAAACTAGCACCCTCATATACCAGTATCTTCATGGATGAACTAGAAGAAAGACTTCTGGCTCAACACACTGACCAACTTTACTTATATGTGAGGTTCATTAATGACAGTTTAATGATATGGACACTAGGGCAACAACGCCTAAAATCCTTTCTCAATCATCTCAATAGTTCACACCCGACTATCAAATTCATAGTTCAATTCTCTAGAGAGAAAGTTTCTAGATACATGGGTATCATACAACAAAGACCTCCACAAACTAGAATTTACCCTCTAATGTAAACTCAGGGACATGCACTCCTATTTGTTGTATACAACAGGACACCCCTCACATATCAAGTTTCAGTCAGTTCTAAGGTTGAAACACATCTGTTCATCAGTTGAGCAATACGAAAAACATTGCCTCAACCTCATTAACTACTACCTCAAACGAGGTTACCCTAGGAAACATACAACAAAACAAAAATAGGTCCAACTTAGAGGATAGAAGCTCTCTCATATCCTCTCCCAATAAGGAACCACGACGCAACCTCAGACTTTGTCTTAGTTAGCAACTACAATCCAGTGAACATGGAGCTCAATGCCATTGTCAGAAACGTTGGCATCTACTTAGTGGCTCAGACACTTGCAATGTCATTTTCTTCTCACCACATATTGCTGCTAGAAAGAAACTCTCAAGGATCACCTAGTCAGAGCTAATCTGATCTACCCTAGACAGTTACCACAAATCAGTGGCCGAACTGTCAACAATGCGTGCGACAGAGATAATTGCGAAATCTGTAGATTACAAACAGGCAGTAACACCTTCATGAGTTCAGTCCCAAATAAGGTCTTCTATAAAAGAGGCTACCCTTGCAAATCCAGCAATCTAGTATATCTATTGACATGCAAACACTGCAACAAACAATATATCTGATTATCAAAACACTACTCTGACATCACTCACAAACATGACAAAACCTGTTGCATTACATTTCATTTTAACTCAGAACATCACTGCAAATATAATCTAAAGTTTGACATCATCACACAATTCAGAGATCACCCAGACTCAAAGGAAATCATCAAAAAAGGAAATCTCTTGAATTATGATGGATTTTTTAGCACCATATGTTCCAGCTCCCAAGGACTCCCAATGACAGGATTGTAGGCTGAAATATCCCTTCAGCCTTTTTATCCGTATCTCAACAAAGTATTACCTGTTCCTAATGGATGTATTTACCTAATTACATTCATATTTACCTGACTTGAGTCTGTATTTACCTGTTAACGTTTTGCACATGTTTAACAGATGAATTTGTGTCTATTTAACAGATTATTTACGTGATTGTTTCTATATTTACCTGATTTTTTTCTGTATTTCACTGATGTATTTACCTGATTGGGATGATGTAGGAAAACAGGCAGATGAAACGAAAAAGGTAGCGGTACCATGGACCCCCAAATCCCTATAAAAGAGAGGTAACATACTTCATCAAAAATTGTCCATTACCAATCACTAGAACATCAAACCGTGGTAATGGCATTCTCACATATGAGTTCAGTAATACATGCTCTTGTTGACTATACTGCCATTTTATTACAAATAATGAAAGAAATATATTTAGTCCAACTCTCATTACCTTCAATATCATCATGACCACAGACAGGACAATGACAGCAAAGAACAGCAACTTGGTCAGCGTGTTGATCTCCAGGTCCAGAAGCCCCACCTGGTGGCATACAGGGTACAGGTGGGTTACAGAAGGGTTACAGGTGGGTTACAGAAGGATACATGTGGGTTGCAAAGAAGTTACAAAGTAAAGACGGGCTTATGCTTCTTGTTCTTGAACTTCTTGTTTATTGCACCTAGTACTGTTTTTTACACTACAAAAAGCAAGACCACCAACCAACTTCCTCAACAATACAATACAGACAGGTTACTAATGGTAAGGTTACTACGGAGTTTTACGCCGTACTTAGCAATATTCCAGCTATATGAATGAGATACTGGAAAGTTTAATCAAAGCACAATAAGAACAGAAGCAGAAAAGTTCACTGAATCATGTATTTACAGAGGTATGGTGTTTGTAAAAACTCACTGTTTCAATTCTGGACTTGTAATGGTAAGTTTGCAATCCCTAATGGGTTTACTGTACATTACATCTTTTCTGATTTTTATCACTGTATTAACAAAATACATTTCAAACTTCAGAAATTTCATTTTCAATAAAAAGTATATGCTTACACATTCATAAAATTTGAACTATGAAGAAACGGAAGTTATAATATCCTCATATTATTTCTTATTATCTTTGAGGTTCATGTAAATCAGAAAGTTATCATAAACAGATTTTGTTAAAATGTAATTTTCTGAATAAATTTGACATCTTATACTTATCCTGACTCATGCTTACTCGTTTATCTAATCCCTCTATGCAAAGATATTGGAACACTTGAAATCCCTTGAAGTTCCTTCCTTTCGAAGCAGACGTACAATCACACTCACCCAAAGGAAGCCTCCCTGTTTCCTGCCATGATGATAATGTGTGATGGCAATTAGGTGCCTCACTCTTAAGGTGCGGGTTCGAATCGCAGATATAACTCAACCCAAAAAGTACTAGAACTTGTACTTTACTAAGAAAGTGTAACCTCACATATAACATATGTAACATTTGTAATTATAGCTTTCGGACATGGCAGCCGTGGCAATTTACACTTATCAGAGGGTTACACAAAGTGTGCAGTCTAGTCTACACTTTGTCCAGCTTCCATTTTTGTGGAAGTAGTGGTGGCTGAGTGTAATAGGCGGCTGACTTTGTGTCCTGGCCATTAGGTGCCTGACACCGAGGGTGCGGGTTCAAATCCTGGATGGGACTCAACCAAGAAAGTACAAGAATTTGCACTTTACTAGGAAAGTGTAATCCCAAATATGACATATGTTACATGTAGCTTTTGTCTCCTTGACTTAATTCACTGAAGATGTATTTTCAGTGCTCTGACTGGACACAATGATAAATCCTGTGTATCATGTAGCCCAAGGACTGTCAATAATGCCAGGATGTGGAATTGTTGTACCAAATGTCCAGGCACTTGACTTTGGGCAATAAATCCCATCGCAGTCCTTGGTGCGCAATCTCCTGATGATAGGTCTCTAAAGTATGTATTACTGACATCCATGCTGCCATAGCGAGTAATCTGCACTGTCTGTGTCAACACATCGAAGGATGTCCGATCTAGAGGCTCTTAAGTGTCACTGGTGAGATGTTCAAGTACAACATTCAAGTTCCAAACTGGTGCCTTAAATCTGCGTTGTTGGTCTTCCACCTTCAACGAGCATAATAGGGCGAGTAAAACCGGCACTTTCATCAGCTTGGCCCCAGATCTCCTGGTAATGGCAAAGCTGATTGCTGCTAAGCAGGTTGATAGTGTAGGACCTATAAGTCCTCTAGTATGCCATAGGTGACATAAGTAGTCAGCTACTTGAGGATGTGTGGCTTTTGTTTCAGTGAAGCCCTTCCGCCAGTTGGTTATGTCTCAAAATCACATCCATTTATCGTCATATAAGGAGTAAGTAGATCTACCCTGTCTTCTGACTGCCTTCGTTGCTCTAGCGGAATATGCATGATGTATTAAGCAGGCTTTCATACGATCCATGCGTGTAGTTGGAATGATGTCCAAGCGCTTGTTTGATATGCAGATGGACGAGTAGGTTCTTTCATCCTGGGTTGTCGAAACCATTCTCTCCCTGGCCAGTAGGCATGACTAAAGTCAGTTGCAGCATTGTCAGCTATTTTATCTTACCAATGACGTTTCTTACCAATGACGTTTTCGTTCATTCCTTCCCATGAGATGCTGAGAGCGACTGTTGTCCACACAAATGGATCCAGTACTAGAGATATGACTGTTGGTATCTGCTGGACCTGGTGGCAAATAGGTCTATTTGTGGTGATCTGAATATCTGACTGATGAGTCAAAATGCCTTCTGATGTATCCACTCTACTGGAGATGGTTGTAAAGGATGTGACATAATGTCTGCCTTGATGTTGGCATGTCTTTAGGTAAAGATTCAAGTCGTTGACGATGTCGAAGAGTTAAAAGGTTAGCTGTAGCAGCCTGTGAGATCATGTTGACCTTTGCTTATTTAAGTAGAAAACCACTGTGGAGTGGTCAGTGTGGACTATCAGTAGTCTGTTCCTCAATGCGGTCAACCATTGTCATACTGCGTTGATTACAACTTTCATCTGCAGGTGGTTGACATGCAGAGTGCGTTTGTTGCTTGCTCCAATTCCTGATGCAACCTCGTAGTCCAGGTGGGCACCCCAACCTTGTAGTGACGCATCGATGTAGAGATGACTGTTGTAATTCAGCTCTGTCAACAATTTAATGGGCATAGTAGTAAACTTTCCCTCCAGGCCAAATGCTGCGCTAAAGTGAATAGACCGAGAAGACACTGCCACTGTCGTGGTGGTAACGGAGAGAGTAGAACTTGCGGTATCATGGCTTGTATCTTGTGTCAACACTTTCTTGTTGCAAAGATCTTCCTTCCCGGAATGCATCAGATTCAACTCTAACTTCATCAAATCTTCCAGTAATGCGATACCCCTCTGTGTACACCATGCCCATTGTTGCAGGAACATTACAATCTGCTGAATATTCATGAAGACAGATGGTGAGGTAGTGTGAATGTATACACACTTTATCTGTAATGAAGATGTTGGTACTGGAATCGTTTTGTTTTCAGATCATCACCACTGTAAGTTGTGAGCGAGCTGTCCATGTGAAGTCTATCTACTGCTGACTCGTTCTCACAGCAGGTCATATGCTGCTGCAGGCCTCCAGATACACACTGTTGAATCTGCTGTTTGAAGACCTCTTTGCCTCGTGAAGACAATCAAATGTTGCTGTAGACTGCTATCTGGGTTGTAAATGAAGCCTTTCCTACGTTAAAAGGGTTGAGTTGTTTACATCTGAGGATGACTTCCTGACACGTGACCATTAGCCGCATTCTGCGCAGGGCATTGTCTTTCGAGGACCAATCAGATTGCAGATGTTACATCACCAGTGCTGCAGCCAAATGATCATTGTGAAATCTTATGCAGTCGGTGATTCCCTCACGAGCATTTGGGCTTGTCTCGGAGATACACGAGTGAGCACAAGTACAGATGACTGCAAAACCTTCTACTGCTTAATACTGACATAGGTACACTGTCCTCCTAATCGTTGTGTCGGTGTTCTTTAACTGAAGATTATACTGTCATTATCTTATACAGATTCCCATGCTGGTACAGGTTGACTGTAGTTACCGGGTTCCATGAAGTGTGGAAATAATCTTGTTGAATTCCTCGCTGCTGTTGCACAACGACCTGATGTTAATGCCAGATGCGTAGAGATGAATTGTTGATCCTTCTTCCAAGTAAGTAGAGTAGATAACCATCTTATCTTCTTCCAAGCTGGAAACTTCTGGCATTTAACAGTGAATGTTGATTCCACATGCATTGGTCTAGTGGAATAGTTTGCATTCCCCGAATGAGCCGTGTTCAATGGTGAAGTTGTAGTGTTCCGATGAAGCATGTGAGGAATCTTTCCTGCTGAAATGATGAGCGTGGTCAAGTGCAGTCGCCGAGTTGGTTGTTGGGTAAATCTCCGATGTGTTGATGATGATACTTCATTGCAATATGGGAAATCGTAGATAAAAAAAAAGTTGTGCGGTACCGTAGATATCAGCATGATCCGAAGGAAGGCCAAGATGTCAAGTTGTTCTAGATTATCTTGTAGGTGAGGGCATGAGTACTTGTAACAAGCTTTAATATGGGATAACAATTGCTTTCTAATGTCACCTCTTGTGTTGTAATCTGCATTTTGATTTGGTCAAATCAAGCAGGTGACCTAAAGGAGCCAATCACATTACCTCAATGAATATCATTCTATTACTGTCTCACCTTGCTGCTGGGTTGTGAGGTGTTCATGACGCTCCTGGTCTCTGACCCAGTGTATATGACCACTCCAAGTGCTGTTCCTGATGCCACAACTGTGTTAGCCCACAGCGTGTTCTCAATGCCAAGCGGGTCTTCACAAGCTGTGCCATCAGTCTGAGGAGACAAGTGCTTAGCATATATCCTGCAATCCTGCAGTCGTTTTCATCCTTGACATGTGTTAACGTAACGGCCTTGCTTTGGTTGAAACACAGAAGACAATAAGTAGAATCAATTACAATCTCATTCTCAGATTAGTATCTTTACCTGTTGATACCAAGACATCAATCATCAACACATTATTTCTACTACTCTCTATGGAAGAAATCAAAACATTACAAAATGACTTACTCTTGTAAATGTTCCCACAAAATTGTGAATCTGTTTCTGTGGCTTCTCTGCATAGACCTGGGCACAGATGTCAAGTATGTCCTGCAATAGAAACGTTTGTCTGTCCTCACTGAGTGTTAAGGGTATATCCAAACTAAGGGTATATCCAAACTAAGGGTATATCCAGACTAAGGGTATATCCAGACTAAGTTAAACTGGGTAAAGAGGGAGTGAGTGAGTTTAGTTTAATACATTTAACTGGAGCATCTGCACCTAGTGTGTTTGATGACAGCTTCATTAAATATATACAACAGCAATGATTGTACCTATTATGTTTGAAGTTCATACTTTGACAGATGTCCTTGAAACTACCATATTTAATGGCAACCTCTCTACTTATCACATCTGATGCTTTAGCCCACTACTGTGACCAGTTATATTTGATCGCAACGCCCTACATGTCACATCTGATGGCAGACTCTCTACCTATCTCATCTGATAGCAAACATTCTACCTACCACATTTGATGGTAACCTCTGTGTAGTCTGTACAGCAAGTCTTAACTTCCAGTCAGTCTCCCCATCAAGCTGGTCTGTCCTGGTGAAGCATGCTCCATCTTTCTCTGTTGTTCTCAGAAACACCAAGTCTGCTGGCACCCGTTGGTTCTATTCACAAATATGACAGTGAACAGCGGTCTGGCCATAACACCACAACAGGACAGACATGCATCATATTATATTGAAATTTGGTACAATTAATTTATTTACAATCAATCTCAGGCATATGGAAAAAACAAGTACCTATACAAAATACACTTTGTTCTATGATGACTGTTGTGTACAAGCACAGGCAAAATGTAGCGCAAATCAGTTGTGCAGCATAGAGAAAATGACAAGTCTTTTTACATGCGAGCGAATCGAGCAAAGGTTGGCTGCGTACTTTCCTTGCTTCGGTTCAAAAAATATTTTTCATGTCAAAAATAAAATATTGCCACCATCAAAAGTATACACCCATTTCATCACCGGGTTGTTCTCTCTCTAAGCACTGTACAGATAATTCTGTTTAATGACTGCCAGTATATTTAGACTATCAGGATGGACCATTGTTACATCAATGTGAAGTAAATGCAAATATTTGTAGCTTTAGATTCATGACAAAATTAGGCAATATGGTATGTCTTTCTAATTCCTGCTTATTCTTGTTCCTTGACTCTGTTCAACCGGAAGCTGGAAGGGGTAATGGAGGCAAAGAACGATCTGAATACCATGAGTGGCACTTAAAATGTTGAATAAAACATATTTCATGTGAGTAACTACTAAACATGGGGTAAGAAATGTGAGAGAACAGCCAAGTGAGGAAATGGGAATGTACCTTTGATGGTGGCAATATTTTCTTTTGACATTAAAAATATTTTTCGATCCTAAGCGGGGAAAGTATGTTGCCAACCTTTGCTCACTTTGCTCGCATATAAGAAGACTTGTCATATTCTCTATGCTGCGCAACCTCATTTGTGCTACAGTTTGCTTGTGGTACAAGTGACTGCTGTTTGTCACCATTCATTTATAACAGCATCAGGGCTCTTTATACTAAAGACTTGTCCGCAGGAGTTTCCTCCTTTTCCAAGACCTTTCCATCACCATCACTCTGAGGTGAATACATCCTTCAAGGACATGTTCTACAGTGAGCATATGGGTGTCAGTATGGCAGTTACCTCTAACAACAGACCTGTGCACTCTCCTACAACTTGAAATTCTCTGAGAAAACAATCACAAATTTCTTCGGCGAAGAAAACGGACAGCTTTCAAGAATCTAAAGCTACAAATATTTGCATTTACTTCACATTGATGTAACAATGGTCCATCCTGATAGTCTAAATATACTGGCAGTCATTAAACAGAATTATCTGTACAGGATGAAGACTCTACTTCGAGAGAGAAACATTCTACTAACTTTGTCCACATATGGTTACCTTCTCAACAATAATGAGATCACCAACACGGATGTCAGAGCTGGGTATGCGAACAATGCCATCTCGACACAGCTTCTTGTAAATCTGGGAGTTGGCCTCCTTATCTCGGCGATAGCGGCGCCAATCATCCACAGCTTCACGACACATTGTAATAAATATTACAAAACACTGGAAAAGTTAGAAAACCAATTTCAAATGTGAGTCCGTACCTAACATGTCATAGTACATGAGTTACAGAAAAGCAGCACAACCATCATGATCACCACCACTAAAGGTGGATCCCAGGCACAGGCAAACCAGGGCATGACAGTATGAGCATCTAGCAACAGGAGTACCATGACAAATGGTTTCTCAAAACTTTAAACATTACAGTTAACTCCAGTTAGGCATGGAATAGGTCTATCAAAACAATGGTTGTACTTTATCCTCATATATTTGATGCAAAGTTTATACATCCAAATACACTAGCAATGGTCTCTCACCAGTGGGCCCCAGTATGTGTAGAGGTAGCCAATTCTAATAGCTGGGATGAACTGTGCACATGCCATTATCAAGAAGTACAGGTTGAGGAAAAACTTGAACTGTTCAAACAAAACCTGAAATAGAAAGAATGTTTATAGAAGGAGTTTATTCCTTGGAACACAGCTACATAGTAGTCTATCACAGCAAGTTATCATGTAATACTGTTACCTGAAGGCTGTAGCAAGTTAATGTTTAGTGCTGTAGCAATTTCACATGTAATCAGGTACTCATGACTATTTATACAAACCTGTAGCGGTTATGAATTCTTTGAAGAATGTCCTCCTTGGAGTACATATATAGCATTAAAATGTCCATTTTAAAATGCCTATGACATTGGAAACAATATTTCAATAAACATTTTACAAAACAAAAAACTTGTTTTGTCTTGTGAGACCACCCCTACAGGGACCCTTCCTGGGCCCCCAACAGCCAAGAGCAGGTAACTCTCGCCGTCGTATCTCGTACCTCACTACTCAGACAGAAGGAGTAGGTTGGGGGAGGGGGTGGCCGTACCTCAAGGAGGACATTCTTCAAAGAATTCATAACCTCTACAGGTTTGTATAATTTTTTTTCAAAAGAAGACCTCCTTGGGGTACATATATAGCATAAAACAGACTCCCAACGAACGTGAGTCGGGAGAGACATTCTGTCTGCTAATGTGTACCTTCACACTCTCTCATACACTGCCGAAGCTGCGAGAGATAGAGAAATACACTTACTCAATCACCAAGACCGCTGATGTCAATCAGGCGGGGCATGGCAAATGAAGGTAGTAAGAGCCAATCAAACAATGAGTGCATAAGCGACAGATGTATGCCCATGCCCCATTCTGTACACTGAAAATTCCCCAAACCAGCGAAACAGTGCCGGGAATAACAGTGAATAATAATGAATAATAGCGTATATCGACGCAATAATCAAAAAATTACCACCACCAGTAAATACCCATCACCAATAATGATTCTGTGGAACCCACCACCAGGAAAAATTGAAACAAGGTCACGAGATCGAAAGCTCACTCAGCTAGGGGGTCACGACTCTGTCCACTGGTGAGAACTGTTTAGCCAAACCGAGCACACTCCTGTGAGTGACTGTGAAACTAGTAGTGTTAGATGAACGTACTCGGCTGGCTCCAAATAGACGCTGTTTCAGGATATAGGTCATCACCATCTGGTTGTCCATATCCAGATGCACCACACAGCCGCAAACCATCTCCTGAAAGTGTTGGAACACTAACCGAATTGCTCTCAATTCTAGCACATTGATGTGCAGGCACGTTTTGCTCTATGACCACTGGCCCAAAACTGATTGATCGCCCAACATGCCCCCGCACCCTGTGAGGGAAGCGTCTGTCTGAATTGAGAGATTTGGTGAGGGAGTGTCCAGGGGATAGATTCCCTACCACTGTCCACCACTGTAACCACCCCGGAGTGTGGAGAATAATCTTGTAACTCTGGGAATGAGACCAGATCCGAGCCAAAGCATACTGAATGGGTCTCATCCTCAACCGCGCTCTCCAAACAATGTCCACTGTCGCTGCCATGTTGCTTAGCAACTGGAGCCAATGCCGACTTGAGAAATTGTAAAACAATTCCCTGAACTTTGAAGATGCGATCTGGAGACAGGAAGACCAAGCCTTACGCTGTTTCAAATCACGCGTCTAAGAAGATCAGATCCTCTGTGGGAACTAGGTCTGATTTCTTGAGATTTATAATCCAGCCCATCTTGGTGAGAATACACATCACCGCGAATGTCGGATCTTGACAAGTGCCCAAAGGAGCCAATCGTCCAGGTACAGGTGGCAGCACCTGTCCTGTGACCTGGCCACTTGCGCTGGAATGAGCATAAGTTTGGTGAGCATCCTCAGAGCCGTAGCAATGCCGAGCCGTAGCACCCGAAACTGAAAGCAGACCCCGCCGAAGGAAAACCGAAGGGATGTGCAGTCACCTCTTTCTACAGATGAGATCACTGACCGTAGTATCTCCATCATGAATGTCAGTACCTGCAACATGCCATTCATGGATGTGCTGCAGTAAGCAAGGAGGCAAAGACCGAGGGCCGAGCGCGAGACAAATGAGGCTGCTCCAACAAAGGCTTAGAATCCTTAAAGTGGAGACGGCCTCCGCGGCCTCTCGGACTACCGTTGCCGCCCCCGGGAAAAGGGTAGACCCCCATCCGGTGGGGCAATGCCAGTAGTGCTTGTTGGGTGGCCGGTGAGTACCGCGCCACTGATAGCCATAGCTGACGGAAAGCCATAACTGCTGACATCATCTGGCATGCCAAGGACCTGATAGTGTCCCGTGCCAGATGTGACTGCACCTCTGTGAGATGCTGCGTGAGGGTAGAGACGGCAAGAGTTACCTGCTCCTGGCTGTTTGGGGCCCAGGAAGGGTCCCTGTAGGGGTGGTCTCACAAGACAAAACAAGTTTTTTGTTTTGTAAAATATTTATTGAAACATTGTTACAACTGTCGTAGGCATTTAAAAAATGGACATTTTAATGCTATATATGTACCCCAAGGCGGACTTCTGAAGAAAAAGAAATCAGTGACCTGAAGCTGTATTGTGTTATTGTGTAATACCTGCAGAATGTAGAAAGTTCACCTGTACTCAGGTACTCATAACTACATCAGTGACCTGAAGCTGTATTGTGTTATCGTGTAATACCTGCAGAATGTAGAAAGTTCACCTGTACTCAGGGGCTCATAACTACATCAGTGACCTGAAGCTGTAAGAGGGTTATCGTGTAATACCTGCAGAATGTAGAAAGTTAACATGTAATCAGGTACTCATAAATACATCAGTGACCTGAAGCTGTAAGAGGGTTATCGTGTAATACCTGAAGAATGTAGAAAGTTCACCTGTACGCAGGGGCTCATAACTACATCAGTGACCTGAAGCTGTAAGAGGGTTATCGTGTAATACCTGAAGAATGTAGAAAGTTCACCTGTACTCAGGGGCTCATAACTACATCAGTGACCTGAAGCTGTAAGAGGGTTATCGTGTAATACCTGAAGAATGTAGAAAGTTCACCTGTACTCAGGGGCTCATAACTACATCAGTGACCTGAAGCTGTAAGAGGGTTATCATGTAATACCTGAAGAATGTAGAAAGTTCACCTGTACTCAGGTACTCATAACTACATCAGTGACCTGAAGCTGTATTGTGTTATCGTGTAATACCTGCAGAATGTAGCAAGTTCACCTGTACTCAGGGGCTCATAACTACATCAGTGACCTGAAGCTGTATTGTGTTATCGTGTAATACCTGCAGAATGTAGAAAGTTCACCTGTACTCAGGGGCTCATAACTACATCAGTGACCTGAAGCTGTAAGAGGGTTATCGTGTAATACCTGAAGAATGTAGAAAGTTAACATGTAATCAGGTACTCGTAACTACATCAGTGACCTGAAGATGTAGCGGGTTATCGTGTAACACCTGAGGAATGTAGCAGATTAATGCTCAGTATTGTTCCCTGAAGACTGCAACAAGTTATCATGTAATATTGTAACCTGACACTGAAGCAGATCATTATGTAATATTGTTTCCTGAAGAATGTAGCAAGTTTTGCATAGTATGGTTTTGTGAAGACTGTACCAAGTTCGTGTGCAATACTGTTATCTGAAGCCTGTAGAAAATATTTAAGTAATATTGCTACAAGAGACTGTTGTAAGTTATCAGGTAATGTAAACTGAGGCTGTAGCAGGTTATCAAATGATACTATTTTGAAACTGTAGCAACTCAAGACCATGTTATTACCTGAAAGAAGAATATAGAAGTTAACAAAGTCCTTTAAGATTTGTGTTTGACAGTGGGTATATGCTGTAGCCAATGAGACCATGGATGTTTGACTCAACTTTTCAGCTGTAAGAAAAGGCCACTGTAATGGGAAGCAGATGTTTGTCGTGACAAATACAGCATCACTGATGTAGCAATGAGTTGTTGATCTGTCACATTTGATAAGAGTTCTATTTGTTAAAAGCCTAATCCTTAACAGGTCTATTTAATGTCATGTGTCATGCAGAACCTCTGTATTTGAAAATTTTAACCATAAATTTTATATTTATTAACTTATCCTATCTCACGTTAAGCAGCTTTCTTCTTCTTCTTCAACCATATGTGGAACATGCTTTAAGCAAAGTTGAATCAAAACTTGTTGGCCTATGACCACCCGACCTCTGCCCCTTTCCCGACATCAACACCTGTCAATCATCATTAAGCTCTTGCAGTATGCTCAGCCTCTCATGTGCAGTATCCCACAGTTTGCAGGAGGGCTGCAGATTACCCTGACAACACTGCCAACAAGAGTATGCATGACACAAGGAGGCAAGGAGAAGCATCAACTCTCGGTATGCTAACTCCAGGCTTGTGATGGGTTGCTCCAGATAATCCTTTGGCTTACACAGCGCAAAACTCAAGGGAGTGGGCACTCCCAAGTGAATGTGGTTTTCAGCTGCAACTTTTGACGAGAAAAAAGAATGTCAGGTGACCCCAGTGATCTGGCCAGTCCCTGCTTCAAAACTACCCTGAACTAAACCGATACGATAAAGGATTTCTTCATCTGCCAACTCTGCACGAAGATAACTGCTGTGCCAGGACCAAGGTGCAAAACTGGTGAAGCCCTTCAACATCTGACACAAAAAAGGTCATGAGATACTGAGATGCAAACACTGTATCAGACTGACAGAAACATCATTCCATGATACTCTGGAGCGAACAGTTTTTGTGAAGAGCCATAGCTGACGCCAACATCCGGGTCTCTTGAGGATTAGCTGACAATGGTGGGGGAAGATTTGCAAACTCATAAGGTCGTTTGACGCGAAGATAGAGCATTAGAGTAGACCAATGCAGCCGATCGGAGTGTGGATGAATCAGATGATCACATCAATCGGGAAATGGGATGGAATCAGGTTCAGCTAGGCTTTGCAGACGTAAACCAACTTCTGGCAGGCCAAAAGGGCGCGACTAAAATCAGTGGCATCAGGGTCATGCGCAGCTTGGGAAGAATGTTTGGAAGAAGGGCCACAGCATCCCATCCCCAAGCCAATGGATCGGGAAGGGGAGGTACAAAGTGAGGCAACTGATAATTGAATGTCGTGGCGAACAGGTCCACTGTAGGAGATGTTAATAGAAGAAAATCGTCTGGAATACCCCCGGATGAAGTTTTCACTCCGCCAGAGAAGGACAACACGACCAAGACAGCGAGTCTGCAATGACATTCTTCACTTCTGGTATATGATTGGCCCAAACTGTTATTTGAGTCCACCAGGTCGAAAAACTGCTGAGTCCACCACAGCTCCTGCCACTGACGAAATGTACTAGACTGGGACAGAACATAAGGAATGTGACATTGCATCTTGAAGAAATGATCCCTCAGGACAAACAGTTTGCCAGCTTGTGTGTCAAACACTGCTCCAGTAAATTAATGACGGCGAGTAAGGATCAGTTCCGCCTTCTGCCAACTGCAGTAGAGTGCAATTGCTCTGAGCCTTGATACAATGATCGATGTAAGCCTTGAGACAGAGGTTGGGTGGCCAACAACGTTTGTTTCAACTTAGCCTAAACTGCATTCCACACTTAGTCAAAGAACAAGAAGACAGCTGCGTAACATGAGATAGGATAAGTTTAAAAATTTACTGCATAGAAAAAAAACAAGCATACCTTTGGTATAAAAGTGATGATGTTGTATTTTTGATTTTTGACAACATTTTTGGGGTATTTTTCCTGTGGTCCTGTGGCAAGACCAATGTAGACAGTCCGTGGCTTGTATTCCTTTCGTCGTCGACATCTACTGAATATTCTGCTCCAACAGCTGCAAGATGGAACCAGTGATGAGATACTGCAGACAATGAAGATAAACACCAACACCATTACTACTTCAATGCAACACCATCACAACACCATACAAACCTAACAGCACCCCGTGTCTCTGTCAGATATGGTGAAGGTGCTACTAGTCAGTGTCGTTCACCTATTTGGTTACCTTGGTGACCGTAATGTGGAGAAATAGTCTCTTGTACCGTATTGGGTACATGGTGGTGTGAGTCAAAGAGAACAATAGCTGTTTCTTCTAAGTCCTATAAGGTTACTTCATGATCCTAGCAGTGATTTTGAAGTGAATCTAGAAAATCAGAACAACTGAATTTGTTCTTACCTTGCACACATACTAATCCAACCTTCAGACAGGAAATAGCTCAAAGAGCGTGTGCGATAACTGCTGTATTTTCTTTCCTTCATCAACGAGTCATTCTCGTCAATGTGGAAGTCTTGTATATTTCCACTTCCAGCCATCAGGGGGATGTCATCCATACAATCATCTTCATCAGAGGAGGAAAATCTGTAATGTAAACAATACCTGTTAATAATATACAGCTGACATTACATAAACCATGAGTTTATCAGTCCTCTGCTAAGTCATCTACCATGCGTTGCCTGCTGGAATTCACCACGTGTCAGGATGTAATATCATTCTGTGCAGCTGGCCATACTTGGTGGCAACTTTTTACTTTCACAGCAAAAAGAAACCTTTCTCACATATTTCAAGCTGAGCACAAGAGTTAGTTAATTATTGGAAACAGTTGACGATATCTTTGATGCCTAAAAATAATATAAGGCTTATATAACATATACCAGAAGTGGCAAATAAACTAATATTGTCCTTGTATAACATATATCAGAAAAAAATACAAAAAAATAGCATAGTCCTTGTATCACATGTACTAGGGATGGTATATAAAGCAAATAAATGTTTTGTATCACATGCATCAGTTGTGGCACATAAAACTAATATTGTCCTTGTGTCACATATCCCAGAAATGGTACATAGAACAGATATAAAGCCAGTATAACACTGACAGGTCTAATGTATAACTTACATATTCCCAGTACCAAGCCTGTGATGTGTGTATATGATGCGATGATATTACACAGGACAGTAAGTGTATGAGTGGCTGTAAGACACAAGTGACAGATGGTAATGTGTTAACACTTCAAGACAAAGCTACAACACTAACATCCTCTTCATAAACACACTAGTCCATAATACATACATTGCTATTCAATATGCAGGAAACTGACTCTACTCTGCTAACATGTATAGTGGATAATGTATGCAGTACATGATGACCCAGATGAAGTAAATATGGATGAGCTCCATCCATACACCTGCATGTCTGCCATTCTGCTGGCTGCAGCTCCATCCATACACCTGCATGTCTGCCATTCTGCTGGCTGCAGCTCCATCCATACACCTGCATGTCTGCCATTCTGCTGGCTGCAGCTCCATCCATACACCTGCATGTCTGCCATTCTGCTGGCTGCAGCTCCATCCATACACCTGCATGTCTGCCATTCTGCTGGCTGCAGCTCCATCAACCATGATAAACCTCAACACTTAAAGGGGCACTGATGCAAAGCAATTAATGTTTCTCGCCAACAGTCAAATTATGAAACCAAGCTGCATGTTGGTCAGCACCTGCTCCCTTGACTGCTACTGTCCACACTGGCAGATTTTCTTCACCCTAAACAGTGAAAAGAGTGGATGTTCATCACATGACAACATTTGAAAATATCCCTGGTATTCCTTGTCTGATTGTAATAAAGTATCCCAGTAGGGTGTTTCTAATGCCTGAATGGTAGAGTGACTGATCCAACGTGATCCTACTTCTGTGTTTACTATATTCAACCATGTCATGTAAAAATATTATGTCTACAGGCATGTAGGAAGCCACTTGTTTTGTCCAACAGATTGCAGAGCTTTATATTTATATAGTACAGAGGGTGGCCCAACTTTCACGGCAAAAATCATGAGTAATTTGGGTAGCTATGCCCCTCGTCTGCCCTTGGTAGAAAAATCTGAAAATTTTCTGATTATACCTATTTACCCAAGTACACAGCAAATGCTTACATGTATTTCTTCCATCAGTATCCTCAAAACAGTTTTGGCCCATAACTGTTTTCAGACTGCATGCAATGCTGCAATACTCCCTTGCTGCAACCCATGTTTGGTGGTATAAACCTACATATTTTATTTGTCATCATTCACTTGAAGGTCACTTAATGAATTTATAACAGGTATAATTAGTGGTAACACCACTCAGATTACTCAATTAAGGTTTCCATTTGGCATTTTTCCTGCCTGGAGCAAATACTCAACAATATAAATTAAGGTCTGATGTGGCAAATGTATTACGTTGTGTAATTTGTGCATGTAAATGGTGCAAGCGGGTTTATCAGCTGAGTTACAAAAACAAACATCAATCAAAGGATTAACCGATCACAAAATGATTGACCGATAACACATTACTTTCTTTTATCATCCACAACAGATTTGTCAAAAGGCAGTGTTTATGTGTGTAGATTTACTAATTAATACTGACTACACCCTGTTGTAAAGTGCGAGTGTAAATACAACATCCTTCCGTCACAGAATTAACCGCCAATGGGTACATTAATGGCAAACTAAATTATGGCAGAAATCACACAATTAGTTGCCAGGTGTGCTATCTTGGGTGACCAATGAGACTATACACCAATGAGAAAAACCTGAAATGATGTATCACTTTTTCACATATCAGACTGTTGAAAGACACATGACATACAGCAGGATTATTTACTAGGTGCAGATGAATGGCATATCATTCTTTTATGTGGATATTGATGGATACATTCCTGAACAAGGTATATAGCCTGACAGTGTTTCTATAACTTTAGTCTGTTTTAAATGTAATATTTGCATTTTTTTTAAATCTATTTGTTGTGGCACTCAGCAGGATCTGTATTACTGACAACATACTCTAGGTCGCACACTGGGCATGTTTGAAATATGACTCACCTTGGCAATTTGTACAATGTTAAGATATTACAATCATCTTATAAATTCACTATAAGTATAAGCAGACCATGTGCCTTTTTATGAACTTTCAAAATGCATACATATATGAAAACAAACTAATAAGGGTTATGGTGAGTGAGTGAGTGGGTTTTGTTTAACGTCACACTCAGCAATATTCCAGCTATAAGGCAACGGTCTGTAAATAATCAAGTCTGGGCCAGACAATCCAGTGATCAGCAGCACGAGCATCAATCTGTGCAATTGGGAACCGATGACATATGTCAACCAAGTCACCGAGTCTGACCACCCGATTCCATTATTCACGTCTTAGGAAAAGCACAGTCGCCTTTATGGCAAGCATGGGTTGCTGAAGGCCTATTCACGGGTCAATTAGGGTTATAAGACAATACAGACATACACTGACTTCGTTATTTTTCCGTAATAACAGTTTTTTACCACTGGCAGATGATTTAACTTCAAAATGTCCCATTTGTTTTCATAATAATAAAGGTAAAAATGACTTCATCTTTGTTGATCAGTCTATACTTAAACCATCTATTGCGCATACAGGTGGTTACAAACCAGTCACAAATGCTAGAATATCATCCAGGTACTCACGGGAGAAAAATAATAACAAAGGAACAGCCAGTCCACGGAACTGCCCTGCTCTAGTACTGTAGTTCCCCCTTCAAAGGCGTGACATTTATTAGTGCTCAGTTTCTAATAAACTTTCATTTTGGCGATTCCTGGGATTTGAAGAAGACAAAGTGTACTAGATGACTATTTGGTACCAAGTTCAGTTTGATGACCTAGTAGAATGTGAGGTGCAGCACACCCCCCAAAAAAAGTCATAGCGCAAGATGTAAAACACAGTAGTTATTGATAAGAAAGGGGTTGTGACATGTCCTAATGATCAAAATGGTTGCTTGTCACGATGGAGACCCAGGTTCAATTCCCGACATGGGAGTCAATGTGTGAAGGACATTTCTGGTGTTCGATGATTGATATTGCTGGAACATTGCTAAAAGCTGCATGAAACTAAACTCACTCACTCTTGAGAGAAAAAAGACAGAAAACAGTTGAAGAACTAATCATAGAACAAACTTGCCTCAAGTCTCAACAATACCAAAGTTTAAGAATTCAAATGAAACTTGAATTAACTATGTCTGTATTTGAAAGTTATTCCATTATGGTATGTTTGATTTCAAAATAGTATTACGTATCAACTCCAAATGGTGGCAAATTTTCACTTTTATGTCAGTGAAAAAAATAACATTTTTCTAAGCATACTATCTGTTAGATGCACAATAACACACATCAACAGAGTATCTAAATATTTTGTTCCTTGTATTCCACATGCCTGTTCAGAACAAGTGATAAAAAACACAGAGGTAAAGTACGTCGCAGCCAATTTCCAGCTAGGTCATTCACAGCGCTTGTCGTTACGATGGGAGAATCAGCATTCGACACAGGCTATTGATCAGAAAGTCTCCATGGCGGGTCTGCCTTGCAGATAGTGAATTGATTCACTGTCATGCAGGAAAGGTAGGCCAACATGTCAACAGCATGTCAATTAAACTAATTTACAGTCTCATGCTACATAACATGGTAATCCTCCACTCACACATTCCGTGCAAAACATAACACAAGAAAATCATACATAAAACGTTACTTTTGTCATATAAATAGACTGAATACCTCTTTCTAGTCCTTCACCTAGGGTGTTAAAAATACCTCCTGTTTAACAAATGCTGTCTGTTTGATGTAAAGATTTTCCTTACACGAGACCAAGCCATGTTAATCCCCATGATCGTGTGGCATATACACTGCCGTTACCAAAGCCCTATTGTAGCCCAGCCACCAGATGTTGCTCACAAGCAAGGCACTCAAACGTTTCAGGATCATTGATCTGCTTCACAAAGGTGGGCAGCTATTTTAATGCAATGTTCACTACTGATAAGTCAGTGCTCCATTACAATATTACTTAGTTAAAGTGTAAAATTTACCTTAACCTATCTGTCAGATGTGATTGTTGACTATATCTGGCCTCAAAGTAAAATCTGACACCTGACCACATCCGGTGTGAATGCAGGATGTAATTCAATCGGTGAGTATGAAAGATGTCATGGTGTCTATAATTGGTCTGACTGTAAGCTGTGATTGATAACTGTGGTCGACCTGAATGTAAGATGTGATTGATGTCTACGGCTGGCCTGAATGTAAGCTGTGATTGATGACTATGGTCGACCTGAATGTAAGATGTGATTGATGTCTAGGGCTGGTCTGAATGTAAGATATGATTGATGTCTATGGCTGGTCTGAATGTAAGATGTGATTGATGTCTAGGGCTGGTCTGAATGTAAGATATCATTGATGACTATGTTCGACCTGAATGTAAGATGTGATTGATGTCTATGGCTGGTCTGAATGTAAGATATCATTGATGACTATGTTCGACCTGAATGTAAGATGTGATTGATGTCTATGGCTGGTCTGAATGTAAGATATCATTGATGACTATGTTCGACCTGAATGTAAGATGTGATGGATGTCTATGGCTGGTCTGAATGTAAGATATCATTGATGACTATGTTCGACCTGAATGTAAGATGTGATGGATGATTATGGTCGACCTGAATGTAAGATATGATTAATGAGTATGGCTGGTCTGTAAATGTAACAACATTATATGATTCAATCAGAGCACTTCCAAACTTCCTCATATCTAAATCATTTTGTAAATGAGGGCCACCCACAGACTTCCTGACACAGTCATCATTGTCATGAACATGCTAATGAACTACAAACTATATGGCAGCTACTCCCACCACAGACTCTCCCACCAACGTGTTCTACTGAACTCTTGTCATCACTGAAACTCTGCAGCTGATTGATCAGCAACATTCAAATGCTAGTGGAAACAGATGTGCAGCCACAAGTATGCTCTGCTTCTTCTTCTGGCAGCCGGTAACAGAACTCCAACCAGGACTGATGACTAAGCACATGCATCACTGTGATGAACATTTCACATACAAACATTTCGTATTCATTCTGATTCTGGAAACATCCTCCATGCTATAAAATACATTGACATTTAACCTCAGTGTAATGTGGAAGAGATACATAGTGAATCATTTGGATTATGCTAATGACATCTAGCAATCAAGTCAGGTTGGAAATAAAACTCCTAAAATAGCGATGTAAACTGCTTTTATACACATCTGTACCGCAAATTAAAAACTAGAAGAGACCTGAAACATGCTTGGAGTGAGTGAGTTCAGTTTTACGCCACACTCAGCAATATTCCAGCTAAATGGTGGCGGTCTGCAAATAAACAAGTCTGGACCAGACAATCCAGAGATCAACAGCATGAGCAATGATCTGCACAATTGGAAACATGGGCAGTGTGTTCAGCCTTTCATCACAACATGCATGAGGAATGGATGGATATGTATCAAAGAGTAATGGCACATGGAGCGCTAAGGGTCTCCAAGGATGCAAAGGGAACGTGGGGGTTTCTGGGGACATTAGGGTGTACAGGGAATGTCAATAGGTACACAAGGTTTGAAGGATTGATAGTGGGTATCCTCCACCTTTTTGTTTACTTGTGACATGGGCAGTGTGTTCAGCCTTCATCACAACATGCATGAGGAATGGATGGATATGTATCAAAGAGTAATGGCATGAGTGTTAAGCGTATCACCCAAAGCATATTCAAAACTAGTAACTTAATGTCACATAAACACCATTAAAAACAAGGGAAAAGTTAGCAGTACAGTTTTACCAACTCAAAGTGTATCTTTATAGCATCTACTAGGCCCATGCTGATGATGACCAACCACAACATCTCCACACAGGCATAAGGACATTGTGCATCTTGATACAGTAATAATCACCTAATCCTGAATATCTCCTCCTACATACAATGTCCCAATCCTGGATATCACCTCCTACATACAGAGTCCCAATCCTGGATATCATCTCCTACATACAATGTCCTAATCCTGGATATCACCTCCTACATACAGAGTCCCAATCCTGGATATCACCTCCTACATACAATGTCCTAATCCTGGATATCACCTCCTACATACAGAGTCCCAATCCTGGATATCACCTACATACAATGTCCTAATCCTGGATATCTCCTCCTACATACAATGTCCTAATCCTGGATATCACCTCCTACATACAATGTCCCAGTCCTGGATATCTCCTCCTACATACAATGTCCCAATCCTGGATATCACCTCCTACAGAGTCCTAATCCTGGATATCACTCCTACATACAATGTCCTAATCCTGGATATCACCTCCTACATACAGAGTCCCAATCCTGGATATCACCTACATACAATGTCCTAATCCTGGATATCTCCTCCTACATACAATGTCCTAATCCTGGATATCACCTACATACAATGTCCTAATCCTGGATATCTCCTCCTACATACAATGTCCTAATCCTGGATATCACCTACATACAATGTCCTAATCCTGGATATCTCCTC
The DNA here is from genome assembly GCF_037392515.1 of Haliotis asinina. Classification (NCBI taxonomy): domain Eukaryota; kingdom Metazoa; phylum Mollusca; class Gastropoda; order Lepetellida; family Haliotidae; genus Haliotis; species Haliotis asinina. The sequence continues at coordinate 26,957,575 of NC_090291.1, forward strand.
CTACATACAATGTCCTAATCCTGGATATCACCTCCTACATACAATGTCTCAATCCTGGATATCTCCTCCTACATAGAATGTCCCAATCCTGGATATCACCTCCTACATACAGAGTCCTAATCCTGGATATCACTCCTACATACAATGTCCTAATCCTGGATATTACCTCCTACATACAGAGTCCCAATCCTGGATATCTCCTCCTACATACAATGTCCCAATCCTGGATATCACCTCCTACATACAATGTCCCAATCCTGGATATCTCCTCCTACATACCACAGGCAAACTGTGGCGCAAATGTGGTTGCGCAGCGTAGAGAAAATGACCAGTCTTCATATATGCGAGCGAAGCGAGCAAAGGTTGGCAACACACTTCCCTCCCTTCGGTTCAAAAAGTATTTTTCGTGTCAAAATAAAATATCACCACCATCAAAGGTACACTCCCTTTCCTCATTAGGTTGTGCTCTCTGATTTCCAACCCCATATTTAATAGTTACTCATGTGAAATATGTTTTATTCAACATTTTAAGCGCAACTCATGGTTGCTGGTTAAACGGAGTGAAGGAACAAGAATATGCAGAAATTATAAAGATATACCATATTGCCTAATTTTATCATGATTCTGGTGGAATGTATTTGTCTTAAGTGTCGGCGTTGTCAGATCTTTTGTAACATTTATTCTACAATAAACACACTTCTGGCGTAGCGGACGTATGAAGCATGGGAGGTAACTCTTTATGTATTCCATACGGAATAATAACTTGTTCCTTCACTGCTTTGAACCGGAAGCTGGAAGGGGTAATGAAGGCGAAGAAAGGTCTGATATACCACGAGTGACGCTTAAAATGTTGAATAAAACATATTACACGTGAGTAATTGTTAAATATGGCGTTGGGAATCTGAGATCACAACCTAGTCAGGAATTTGGAGTGTACCTTTCATGGTGGCGATATTTCATTTTGACACAAAAGATACTTTTTGAACCGAGGCGAGGGAAGTGTGTTGCCAACCTTTGCTCGCAGACATATATGAAGACTGGTCATATTCTCCACGCTGCGCAACCCCACATGCGCTACAGCTTGCCTCTGTACATACAGAGTCCCAGTTCTGGATATAATCTTGGATGTCATGCAAGTACAAGACATCAGTGGTGCTTAGCTGGCCCCTAGATACTCATACAGGGTTGTTATCAATCCCTTCTATGTTATATAAACAGTTAGTACAGATATTTAACAACCAAGGATTTTTTAATCACGAGGCAATTCTTTGGAACATTTCTAATAAGAAAGGTAAAAAGCAAGTCCTTAACCTGAGTGAGTGAGTTTAGTTTTACATCGCTTCAAACAATATTCCAGCAATGTCATGTCGGAGGAGACAAGAAATGGGCTTCACATATTGTGCTCCTGTAGGGAATCAAACCCTGATCTTCAGTGTGATGGGTGATGCCTTATCCAATAGGCAACCTGACCATCCCTCCTGAACATGATTAAACAAACATAGACAACTAGAATCAATACACTAGAAGTTTTTCATGAATGATTCAAACATTACAAAGTTTGACTTTCTTTGTTCTCATGTGTACTCAGTACTACTTATTGTTACTATGTGACAGCATGCTCACTCTGCTCTTCCTAGCTTGACATCTCATACCTGTCCTTTCATCTGGAGACAGAGTGTACACTTGCACAGAAGGTTGTGTACTTCAAGATCCTAACACCCAGTCTCTCACTAACTTTACACTTGCTACAGTAAACATGTTTACCAGGTCAAACTGGGTCATAGTAAGACATATGTCATTACTTATTCCACGCATCCTGCACACAAAGTGTCTTTCACCTTGAAAGCAAAATAAGAAATAGAACACAAGTTGAATACAGCACATGCCATGTAAATACAACCCACAGACATCCCACTGCCAGAGTTAGTTGTGTTAGTTAACAAAGACATGCTTACCCACCAGCAGTCACTGCCCTGCAAACAGTCCACAAACACGGAGTATTATCTCCACTGCTAATTACTTCCAATCATATACAGTAGTTTGTCTGGATGCTGGATGATGACTGGTGCAGCTGGGTGCTGCTATACAGCAGCAGCAGCAGCAGCAACAGCAACACGTACAGCCAGACACAATCCAGGTCAGCACAGTGAACATGTGGGTGGCACAACACCACCATCAACTATCCACCTACAGAACACTTCAACACAATCCATGTCAGTAACTGTGACACTAGCGTCAATAATTGTTCAGCTATTCATGGAATTATGATTGACAGTTGTACACATTCTGAAAGTGTACACTCAGAGCATATTAATCAGGCATATGGATATCAAGCTTTCACAACCGCCATTAAATACTTAATGAAAGCAGGATACTCAGTAATTGAACAATCTCTCTCACAATTCCATCTTAGGACTTCACTAGGAGATATATGACAAGCATATAAGACCTATTCATGTAAGTTGGTTCACACAGTTATCTTCTCAAAGCCTAGGTTGTGGTTAGAAAATGGTTTTGACCAGTATAGTGAAAACTCTCTTTTTAGCATTGTTTGTTAAATGTGTCAGAAATGATAGAAATGTAAATGTCAGAATCAATAATTCTGCATAAATGTCATATGCCTGGCAATAGCTGAAAAATAGCTTTGATGTTTATCACACTGACAATTCCCATTGTTTAGAGTTAGTGGATCATGACACCAAATCTAATCAACAGACTGATGTGTTTCAGCATGCAAGTCCTATCTACACTTCCATGATAGATACACCGATTACTTCTGGTTGGAACACTGCAAGTACTGCTACAAAGTTTCACTACACTGCTACCATCTCCACATTACTGCCTATCTCGGTCAGCCAATAATGAGTCAATTTTGTTCCAGCAATCTTACTACAAGCCGTGCTAGTCTACATACTCTTCCTCATAGGGTGTGGTTGACTAACTACAAGTATGGAATGTGTACTCAGAGAACCTGTGCCAGTCTGTTTGAATGACACAAGAAATATAGCACCGTCCTAACAGTCTGTCGTACACAAGTATTATTTTTTAAACACTGAACTCATACACTGACTGTTACCACTTCTCTATAAGAAAGACATAGATCCTGAACTTGGAACATGCACTGTCCTCCGTGACTGTAATCACTTCTCTATACATCCTTGATATCGCCAGGGTATATGTTATGATAAATATCCATTGACTACGGCACGGCTCAACCATTTCATTACCTCTCTTTGCTGACTCTTTCATTATCTAGCTGATTAAACATGGCTACACAATTGATATTTTAATCAAAGTTACATACAAAATTGTGTGAAACTGATATAAACTGTTGATGATTTTACTAGTCAAAGAACTGCCATCAAACCATGGAATAATTCCCATTGTTTCAACAGTTCAAACATTCAATACACATCTGCCCCTGAATCTCAAGAAAGTCCAGGCTTCTAGACAACAAAAACACCTACCTCTCTCACCTAAGGTGTTACTACCATGCTTAACCACAGCCATGTGGCAGATGACTTTTGTACCTACTGTTACTTCGACACATCTGCTTCGAGAATACATATAGCTGTGAAAAGACACAGACAAATATGCTGACATTTTGTATCACCTGCAACATGCTACATCAAGCAATATCTGACTTTCTCCAATATTGACTCATCCAGTCTTGCTGCCATTCTTTGAGTTGTCTATCTCAACAATTTATGGAGGGCTCATTTATGAAGTAACTGTGTATTTCGACTCCACCCCGCTAGGCCGTTACCCGCTAGTCCGCGACGGGTAAATGACGTAATTCAGTACCGCTAGCCCGCTAAGCTGCTGTGCTGTTCTAATAATTTACTCCCTCTGTTACCGCTACAACTGATTAATGCAGACAACACCTCGGATAAGGAAAACTAAATTAAAAGGAACAAAAAAAACAAAAAAACTAGTCTGTATTATATCACCATTTATTTCACATTTTCACATGACCACTTAACTCCTTTTACATAAGCTTTTATTGACGTTTCAATCTCATCTTCGGTACACACTGTCCATCATGTGTCCAATAGCACCCAAGTACGAAGCCAGGCTATGCTCACATAGCATGTACTCAAGTCCTAATCTTTCAAGGCGATTGTCAATGTCATCATAACGTCGGCGACGTCTAGGAGCAGACTGTCCTGACTCCAACTGCAGGACTTGCACATTGGATGAGGCCTCCTCATGAATGAAGAGCTGGACAACTTCAAATAGATTGGGATGCGACTTCCCAGCTTTCTTCATGAGACGAGTATGAAATCCTTCAACGTGGTTGTTGGTACGTGGTCCATCATATTTGAAGTAGTTCCACATGATAAGGGGGTAACTTCCATCCATCCAGGTGCGACGAAAATGTTCGACGAACTCTTCGATACGTTGGGCATTGGGAGTATCACTCTTAATGAACATGAACGCATCCTTAACTTGTGTCACCGGCACAAATGGAAGGGCTAACAACATCCTAAACCATTTCCTAACACCTGAATCTGACTGGTAGTGAATGGAAAGTCCAATGTTCTGCAGTTTGCGCCATAGACTCTGTGCATAGTGAAAATAACATCCCTTAATCGGAACATTATCAAAAACACCACCAGCTGCTTTCATCAGTCCAAGTTCAAAGTCTTGCATGATATACAGAGGCTTGAGTTGATAGCCCAGACCACTTGCCTTCTCTTTTAACAAAGAGAAAAATCTATAGTATGTTGCACTGCTTTTGTTCGGTAACAACCCGAACACAAGAGGCATCATGACACCCAGGACAAACGCATGTACACTGATGACCTGATAAAACAGCTTGGGCGATGTGTCGAAGGTACCATCAACGTGATAGGTGTCGGCTTTCTGAAGTTTCTCTAATCCATCGTTGGAAGCAAAGACGACAATCTTGTCATCACCTGTACCATCTTCACCAAGTAGGTAGCGATCTCCCTTCACCGTGCGCGTCCACTCTCCTTCCAAAAGAATTTCCTCTCTAGAGGTCGGCATACTTGGGAATCGCTTTCTCCTCTCACGGTAGAGCACAGACCTCACATTTGCATACTGTGGTAAAGCTGAAGCTGTCTCTGACGGCGTTGCTTCATCTGACCCCCCTTGCTGCAGAAGCTTGATCTTCTCCTCTTCGTAGATTACTTGCATGGGCAATGTCTCCTCACGGGCACGTTTTCTCATTCCACTCTTCAACTTTCTAGCTGCGACATCTCCATGATCGGGTGGATGTGTGTGACTACTGTCTTCTTTCACCACTACTTCATCTTTGAGAATAAGATAAGCTCCACATTTAGTAGACCTCCGTTTGCCACAACACCACCTCAACCCATCTTTCTGAATTTTCGATTTGTAGAAAATATAGTTGTCCAAAACTGCAACCTGGTTTCCTCTAGCACCCGTCACAAATTCAACCTGTCTTTCCATTATTTCGGATTTCTGACAATATCCGAACATTGCAGCTTTTTAAACCATCTCCATGATTTCTAACAAAACATTGCAGAGTAATGAAAATGAAATGTACGTAACAAAACATACTCATCTTTACCGGAAATCATAAAAATAACATACCACCCGCCGTAAATTCCATGATAGGGTATCCATTATAACATTGCTGAGACTGATCTGTACGTAACAAAACATACTCACCTTTACCGGAAATCATAAAAATAACATACCACCCGCCGTAAATTCCATGATAGGGTATCTATTATAACATTGCTGAGACTGATCTTACCTAAGAAAACACACTCTACTTACCGTCTATCAAAGCATTGCAGAGTAATGAGATTAGAGTAGGGAGGGAGTAATGAGACTGGAACAGCCACATCGCGGACTACCGGCACACATAATCAATCGCGGTCTAGCGGGAGCGGACTAGCGGGATGATGCCGTGTATTTCCTCTTGGTTCTCAGAATTGAGAAACCTATGTGCAAACCATATGAATTAGAGTATAAGATTACTAAAAAGGTTTGCGTATCACTATGTTTTCAATTCATACCTCGATCAAAATATATACAGTCAGTTCTTATAACTAAAATGTACAGAAGTAAAATGATATCTAAAATAGTTTCACTGAAAACAAGCATATAAATTAGCAGACAGAAAATACAAAGTTGATTAACATTCCAGGTAAATATAAGTGTGGTGTGAGGTGTAACTGATAATTGTCTAATTTATACACATAACTTGACATGCCAAAAATGTTAGTAGCCAATCAACGGCATCAGAAGGACAGGACAACATCATGTTTATTACACTGTGATGCCACATTTCAGTATAGATTCTTGTACCATTGTCAAGCAAGAGTGAAGCACTATAGCACAGAATGAACATATACACATCTAACAGGGATAAACAAAGATTACATAATTGTACACATGAAAGGGATTAACGAAAAACAATGGGTATTTGATAATTAATTGACTAACAACTAGAGAAAACTACCTGTTCATGAAGCAAGACAAACTGTATGTAGCTGATAAGATTAACATGAAGAAATGAAATGGGTTTTACCCATAGTACTGAAGTGGGGAACAAGCACTAAGTAAGTTGAAATATGACTTCCTGAATAAAAGCTTTCACCGGTCATTTCATGATTGAATGATGACTGAATGACATTTAAAGTGAACTTGACATTTGACAAGAACATTAAATATGCTTGGTAGTGGAATAGTTTTGAGGCTGCTATGATTCGAAAATGCTTGGCTTTCCCATCAACTGTTCATGAATTTCCTGAAGGTGTTTACATAATGTTGCCTTAATTTCATAAAGAGTTCACCCTTTCTATGCATACACAATGTTACATGGGTTGGGGTAGGGGCTGTTCAGATGCTCACATACATTTATGTTTCTAACTTCCGAAAGAAACTGTCGCCATTACATTAAAATACAATACATGAAGAGTGCCTCTGACAGCAGCATGGCCCATAATAATTTACTGGTCTTAGGATTATGAGTAAAATAATACTCTAGCACAAGTTCTCTCTTGTGAGATTACAATCAATAATCTGTGTTTGCAATCGGATAACACAACACCATTAAGGAAAGTTGACTGTCAGACAGAGGATGAAAGTTCATGTCATTGATTAATCTGAGAAGACAGATCAAGTTCCTTAAGTAAATATAGATAGTTCCATCAGGCTGTCCTGTGACTGGGAGATGCGGGATCACCAAATCAATAATAAGAGAATAAATCAAGCTGGGAAATGTATGTATAATGCAACAGGTAGATGATGTACTCATGCAGGCACCTGGATGTGTAGTCAGCACAAAATATCAACACAGTCATGACAATCAGCTATAATATCAAAATAATCTACACAAATAATCCTAATTTACACAAGTATGATACAACCTACAAATAACTTATTTCCAGTCATGTTATTTAATCTATAAAGACTACATAAAGTATCAAATCATATGTTTGATTTCATAACATTTCAGCCTCTCATCAAAAAAGCATCAAGAGGGAGGAACCCCAATGAAGGAACAGTTGTGTTCAAAATAGGATATGTTTTGCAAATAATCCCCATCCCAGATGTAAAGGAACAAAGGTGTTGTTTCAAAAAGATGAATGAGTGTAGTTTTACGTACACTCAGCAATATTCCAGCTATTTGGCTGAGGTCTGTAAATAATCAAGTCTGGACCAGACAATCCAGTGATCAACATCATGACCTGCTAATGCTGAATATTTCTGTTATAGAGAGTAAAACATTCTGAATCATTATTCATAAATCAGTACTGAATACTACTGATACAGTTGGCTGCTTTGTCGTTTAACGCTCGTCCAGCTATATGGCAGAGGCCTGTAAATAATCAAGTCTGGACCAGACAATCCAGTGATCCATGAGCATTGATCTATGTAAAGAGGATACAATGACAAGTGCCAAATAAATCCACATGTCTGACCACCCAATCCTGTTGGTCACCTATTACGACAAGCATGGGTTGCTGAAGGCCAGTTCATGGATCTTCATACGTATTTACTGACATTGCAAATTTACTGACAAATAGAGAATGATGACATCAAAGCCACACAGAACTTCCAGTCACATTAGTGCCATTCTTGCATTTTGCAGTAAATACAATCTATTTGTTTGGTAATCAAAACTTTGCTGATACAGCATTCTTTCCCAGAAATATCAATGCCTACACTGAGGATGATTTGTGTGCTAGGTATCATGAATAAATTGTTTGATATCACTATCACATATCATGGTGTTTTCTTTCAGATAACATGCCAGTCACTAGACTAACAACTGCCTTTCAAAGAAGTTACACTCGCCAGTCATCTAAGTATCTGAATACACTGAACAGATAAATCTTAGTGACGTTTTATAATTTTTGGTCGGGCAGGGGGAGTTGATGACGATTTTTATTGAGTTGCACATACAAGGTGAATGCCTCCTCACTAATATTATTGCACAAAGTAAGTGACCCCCACTTACAAAATTCACTATAAAACAAAAACAATACGGGTGACACCACCCCCTACCCCACTTGCTTAAAATCATCACCACGACCCCTAGCCATAAATTATGAACAGTCCCTTTAAAAAACTTGAACAAATAAGAATCGGGCGCTGTGTAATAATCAGAGCAGCCTCCCTTGAACATTTGTGTTAAATCTGACAAAAACATATTTGTTTTTACATTAGTGTTGACATTGAGTGACATAATCCTACAGCAACAACTAAAAGTTACTAATGCTTACATAGATGAAACTAATTTTCAGTGAAAACAGAAGATACTATAGAGAACATGTATACATGTATGTTTAATACTGCCGTCTGATTCTGAATTGGTTGAGTCTATATTTAAAGTCCAGTTTCAGACTTCACTGTTGTAAACATACTTTGAAACAAAAGAAGTGTTTAAACATTGAAAAGTGACTACAAAAGGCACAAAAAATTCTGACAAGAAGACAAAGTCATCAATATTCCCTGCAACGGCAAAATATCCTTCATGTATATGTCCACAAGTTATGATTATGCCAAATGTTTTGGTGTGTATACAGTCGTGCCCCGTTTATCCGAACCCTTGTGGTTTTCTTGAAATCATCTGGATAAACAAATTTCCAGATATCTGAACCACTGCAATAAGAACATAATAGGCCTCGGATATAATCTTTATCTTGAAACTGATGACACATCAACAAACACTTGCTGCTTCAAATTCAGATTTCCTGTTCGATACACTATGTCTAGACTTAAACCGTGTTAACCAGCCACGAGAATAAGCGAATTCTGTGATACTCATGCTATCGCTAAAATTATGTGCCTTTTCAATTAACATTTTGTCATTGACGAGCAAATTGACACGCCTCAAAATTAACTCAGTGTCAACTTGCTAATTACAGGTAGTTAATCTTCTCACGCTTCAAAGGCTGCTGTCTTTTTTCATGTTAGAGCACACAAGGCCAATTGGTATTTGCGTACGAAAACATACTGACAAGAGCTCAGTCATCCAGATATACAAGAAAAAAATGCATATTATTTAGCATTTTGTATGTGAAAATGACTGTCTGCTTACAGAATCCGAATTTCTGAATAAGTGAGTGATTCTACAATGTTGGGGTGAATTCATTTTATGGAATTTTCGTTCAGAAAGCAAGTTTTCCATTTATCTGAGGTTCTGATAAACAGGGCATGACTGTATAGAAAAGTAGAACAATGAAAGGTTTTAAAAGTTATGCTCTGGAAAGGCATACAAACACCAATTTCAGTCTAAGTCAAACTTGTTGCCATGGAAAAGCTAAAAATATTTTAATCAGAAATAAAAAATTACCAAGAGGCACAGTACACCACTAGACCAAGCTATGTGCAAAGTTTGCTGAAGAAATAATGAACAGATTTTAGAGTTCTGCTCCAGAAGAGAGCACTACTACCAATTTCAGTCTAAGTCAAACTTGTTGCAATAGAGACGCCAAAAATATTGTATTCAGAATTTCAAAACTACCAAAAGACACCAGTACACCACCAGATCTATGTGCCAAGTTTGGTGAATAAACATTGAACAGTTTTAAAAGTTCTGCTCCAGAAGAGAGCACTACCACCAATTTCAGTCAAAGTCAAACATGTTGCCATGGAAACACCAAAAATATTTTACTCAGAATTCCAAAACTACCAAAAGGCACTAGTACGCCACTAGACCTATCTCTGTGTCAAGTTTGGTGAAGTAACAGTGAACTGTTTCAAAGTTCTGCTCCAGAAAAGACAAATGTGCACTGATGGACAGAGAACTTTAATACATTAATAACTAAAATAAAAGTAACATAATCTAAGCATTATATAAAATATCATAACATTTTGTTTCATAATTCATTCATTACAGTTGTGCATAACAGTGCTGCAGCTTCCTATACTTCTCATCCTCTCTTCATAAATGGTCACATCACACATTACAACGAAAACAGTCAGTCCAAGCTGGTAGTGACAGTGGTTTATTCAACTCAGGCAATAAACAGTAGTTAGTTGCCATGGGACATGGTGACCAACTGATGAGTTAGGTATTTGGGCACCTGATCAGAGTATTCACTGTTCCTCACAAATCAATGCCTTACTGAGTGAGACTTGTTACGATCAAACCCAAGCCTTCAATGTGAAGAGCACACACTTCATTCAACCAATAACCACAAGGCCCTTCTACTAACCATAAGCTGGTTCCATTAACTATACACCAGTCCTCGAGTATTCTTGAGTGTAACGATTACTCCAGACATTCCATAAACCTGATAACTGAGCCTGATTATGATCATTTATGGTTGCTAAACTATACATTTTCAATATTGTTCACATGAATTTTGACGAAATTATGACTGATGAACTAAACAAACAAGAGTCATCAGAGGACGACATACGTCCCCCGGCCCCAACATATTTGAAAAGACAAATCATCTGACAGTTACTTGATGTTTTTTTTAGACTAAGTCCTAATCGTTTCCGTGGAAATCATGAAAAATATAAATGCAATATCACTGTAAACAGCAAAAGGCACCACTTCAAGATCTGAATCATATATATGCCAAGATCTACTGACAGATATCAAATGGTTTTCGAGTTGTGCTCCATAAACCAAGCCCATCCCTCCCTTTTGTGCCTAAGTCCACATTGTTTTCATGGAAACCGGGACAAATATAAATGCCAAAAATTTGTAAATAGCAAAAGGCACCACTTTGGGGTCTAGCTCACACAGAAATATATAGAGCGGTTTTTGAGATATGCTCCAGAAATGGAGCCCATCCCTCAATATGAATCGTTTCAATGAAAACCAAGTAAACGTGACAAAAATCTATAAGTAGCAATAGGCACCACTTCAAGATCTATCTCATATATCTGCCAAGATCTACTGACAGACACCATGAAGTTTTCTAGTTGTGCTCTGGAAACAAAGCCCATCACTCCATTTTGAGAATAAGTTCGAATCATTTCCATGGAAACTGGGAAAATGACAACTCACGAAAAAACTATAAATAGCAAAATGTACCACTTTGGGGTGTGCCTCACATATCTGTCAATTTTTGCTGACAGATATTTGAGTTCATCTCTGGAAACAAAGTCACCAATCCCTTTTGAGACTATTGTTTCCATGGAAACCCAGAAAATAATAAATCACCAAAATCTGTAAATAGCAAAAGGCACAACTTTAGGGTCTCTCTGACATATCTGCCACATTTTGCAGAAAGATATGAAGAAGTTTTTTTAGTTCTTCTCCAGAAACTAAGCCTCTATATTGAGGCAAAGAATCTTTTCAATGGAAACTGGAAAAATTGAAAATGACAAAAATCTGCAAATAGCAAAAGGCACCACTTTGTGGTCTGCCTCAAATATCTGCCATGTTTTGCAGAAAGATATCGAGAAGTTTTCAAGTTGTGCTCCGGAAATGAAGCACATCGCTCCATTTTGAGACTAAGTCTGAAACATGTCCATGAAAACTGAGAAAATAATAAATCACAAAAACCTGTAAATAGCAACCACTTCAGGTTCTGAGTGATATATCTACTAGGTTTTACAGAAAAATATAGAGCATTTTCTAGATATGCTCTGGAAACAAAGCCCATTCCTCCCACTAGCCTAAAACCAAAATGTTCCATGGGAAAACAAAAAAAAATAAAAGCAAAAGGCACAACCATAGGTTGACAATTTTATATCTATCAAGTTTAGTCTTAAAATATTGAACGGTTTCTGCATTATGCTCTGGAAACAAAATGGGACGAGGCGTCAACTATATCCTCCCGCATTACATGCTGGGAGGATAAAAATGTAATCCAAAATATAACACATTTTAAACCAATATTATTTCAAACAACCAATTCTATATTATGTCTATTTAAGCCTTCAAAACGAATGTTGGTTGATAATGGATAAATATGTTACATATGTTATATTCAATAAACAAAAAGTCATACTTACTGAAGAACACCATGTGTGTTCAAACAAAAGGCATTAGCAACAGAAATATCAGGGTCAAGCGAAATCTCTATGATGATTGAACAAGCTGTGCTATATGTCAAAATACATCCAGCAATAGCAACCAGTTCTACCACAGTGATATGCTTGTAGTCCTAATTTTAAATACATAGTAAACACTGAACTAACATAACATTACAATGGAATATATTCAGTCTGATATGAGATTCATTCCATATGTAATATATTCTAGCCATTGTATCAAATTCTATCTCAAATTCCAAGCATATACATGATATACTGATCAAGTTTACAGGTCTCCATTCCTTCACATTAAATTGCTGATGGGATAGAATGTAGTATTTGACTGAATGTAACACATGAATAATCTTGTGTCTTATCCCATTGTGAGTTGCTAGGTATTGTTCAGGCCTCCATAGAAATCTGGTAATGAAGTGATTCTGATATCCGGAAATTCCTTTATCAGAAATATTTGACATAAATACAAGCATCCACAAGAGCAAGATTTGATTGTAAGTACACAGACGTTGTGAGAATGTTGTTTGTGCTACAGGTTCCAATAATGAGTGCTGTATGATCAGAACATTTGATTATAATCATGAATCATGAAATGACTGTTGCTAACTACGATGAGATTCCGCTGATAACTGTTAACCATACTGGCATGATAAACAACTACACACTGGTCACCTATTCCGATCTCTGATGTACGTCCACAAATGAGGAGTGAACACAAATTAGCAATCAGAATATTCAGACTATGTTACTGACATGAAAGTAAGAGACTAGGAAGCGGTATGTTACCTTTACTGCTGTCAACATATCCAAGATAGTGAATCATGATTTCACAATCTGCACCTGTGACAATCGATCAGTTACAAATGGTAATAGCTGAATACGTAGCTGACTAATGGACTCACTTTAATTGCGAATATCTGGGTCTTGTGGACACTTTTAGAGACCTTCTAGAGGCACCATAGACTCCACTCAACGACATGTGATTTGGAGTAATTTATCAAGATTGCTTCCTTCTTATTCATTTCCGGAAGTAATGTCACATATACCGCTTAAAACACACGTTATAGCTGGTCAGTTGTCATTCAGCAGACCTAAGAGTCGATTTATATATTGATGTGTATAAGGCAAGCACACATATAACAATATTTTTCAGAGGATCCGAAAAAATATACACGAAATATATGTTTGAGCATGTTTTGTGCGGTCCTTCATCGGGGAACCGGAAGCACAACAGGTGCCTGCTTGACAACAAGACGCCGTTGCATGGAAGAACTCTAGGCTATGAGTGACCTCAAATGACAAGAGCTCAAAGACGTCAATATTTTCTATCATCATGAAAAGCCAGGATACTGAGGTACCGTGGTGAAATCGTCCTACAATCGTTGTGACATTTCATTATTCTCTTACAATCAACCTGAATATTAAAACAAAAATTGTTGCTTGTTCACAGATGTACGAATATTTGACTTTCTCTATTTTCAATGAAGGGCTAAGATTGAAAATGTCCAAACGGCCAACAGAAAGTAAAATGTGCCATAGGTGAAAAAAAAGAATATTATGGGAGAGAATTCCACCGTTAGTTCTTGGATGAATCTCTTTAAACTGGTTAAACTACTGGTTTGTAGCATGCATTTGATATATCCCAGTGTTCGGGGTTTTCGACGGTATAAGACTAAGACAAAAACGTAATTTTTATCTTTAATATCATTTTAAGTTTTGATTTTGCTAATCTTGAGTGATAAAGTTGTATTCGTCTATTTCACAGAAAAGTATCATGTATTTAAAAAAAAAATAGCGTTTATAACATTGTACCTGCGAAACTGCAGTCGCTTGTCACATCCGGGTATTTTTGTATGTGTTTTCGACGGTGAGCCATACTTTTCCCTCTGCACTGCGAGAGAGTGTTTTGATCACGTGGCTTCCTGTTTCATACATAACCTGTCACTAGCAGATGACTGATCTTGTTGAATTTGCTCACTATATTTTGTTATACAGACACTTGATTTTGCATCTGAAGTGGTATTAACAATCGAGGGTAAATAATATTGTTGTTTATTTGCTCTTTTCATAACTTAATTTCTTGATTTCAATTGTCAATAAAGCGTCTCACGACAGGAACTGGGCATCCACCCTACCGATGAAACTGTTTGTGCACTCTGATCGTGCACATACTTCCTCAATATAGTGCTAGCAATGCAATCGTCGAAATCACCGGAACGCCAAATTCAGCTCGCTTTGGGATACTTTAAAATGGTTTTGGAACTTTTTTTTTTTTTTTCACTCGTTTGGTCATTTTCGACTGGACATTCTTTTGACAGTATAGAGATTACTGCCCAGTGCCTACTCCTTCTGTATATAGTACCATGCCGAACCATGTTTTTGGGGTAGTTCTTTTCCTCGTAATTTCTTGTGTAAAGTGAAATGACAGCGCCACCTGTAAACACTGTCTCGTGTGCAGAAGCTTCTGTGACAGTCGGAACACAAGATGGTTGAAATGTTCAGCTTTCACGGAAGTAGAGGCCTAAATTTCTGTCATAGTTCTAAAATTCTACCGTAGAACATAATGCTCTTTGAGAACCTTCATAAATGTGATTATAACTTTTGAAATAACACTCACAACTTGTCAAGCGGACCATCGTCTGATCGAATGAAAAGTCAAACATAAATATCATTTGATTTGAATGGAATGTTGCCGACGTAATGAAAAAAACCATTGAACACAAAATTGGTCATCTCTTATATACTTTTTATTCATGCTGCAGGATTCGTACTAGGCTTGTGACCTCTGGATTCATTTAAAATACTACTGTGATGTTACAATATTCTGCAGACATGACACGTTTTATTGTCCCTGCCATGGCATGCCATTCAGACAAGAAGAATGAATGAGCAAATGAATGAATAACTTACCTGTAAATATGTTTATTTTTATCAATTTTCGCAAAAAAACATTCAAATAATCAAGAAAAAAATTACCAGTTTTGCTTGGCTTTTAATTAAAATGACACGCTGTATTTGTTGATTTCTGTGGAGAAGAATGCATCATATGCACTTCCATACAAGGGCGTTACCCTGCGCAATAACGAGTAACCTGAAAACATGGTACGTCACCTCTAGCGCTCGTGCTTGCGGACAAGATATGATACTGTAAACCAACTAATTTCTGCGACTGCAATTTACTGCGAAGCACGCTACTCAGCCAAGACTGCGAGATTTAATTTTGCGAGTGGTTGTTTTGAAACGACCCCTAAATAAACAGAGATCAAATCTTGCCCATTGTGTTTTCTTTGACTCAAAGGCGCCGATGACACCCGGGATCATTATAAACACAAACCAAATAATACTGCTGATCTCATTTACTCAGTGTCGCTCAGGTTGGATTAAAGCCGGACTGTGTGAGTAGATCGCAATACCATTATCTAACATGTCTAATTGACCCCTATCTTTGTGAGGCATTATCATGCTTGTTGTCACGTGACAGCTGATGGTTATGCAATTAACGGATTAGTGTGGTGTCAACAAGTTTATTGCATTGTCCTGAGACTTGTGTCTGTACTTGAAGAGGTTTACTTGTCACTTATCGCCATTTTGTTGTTGGAAATAAGCATATTTTTCGTACTTATTACTGCGTGATTTTTAACTGCGATTGACTGTCACTCGCAGTTTTCGCAATAATAAGTAGGTCGCAGAATATAGTTGGTTTACAGTATGTACATTGCATTGGAAACCAGCAGACGACAGAACATCTTAACAATAAGTTTAAGAAAGGTGAGGTGATATTTATTCATGGAATTACAGTTTTGATAATTTGCTGATATGCAAGAATGTCCTCTGATCATCTTTGCGTTATTACCCCGAAAACATGTTACATCATGGTATGTCTGGAATTTTTCATGTTGACCTTGAAGTGTAAGTGTGAATAATCTACCCCAACGGTAGATGTTTTCAAAACTTCAAAAGTAATGCTATAAAATGGGATATTTTTTTTGTAGTTTGGGGTTAGTTTTATAAAACTGTTGAATGCACATTTCCAATAGCATTCGATATAATTATGATAGATGGTAGTGTTTCCAATGCATATTATGGTTGGAAATTCCATTTGAATCCAGTTTGGATGTGCAGAGGATATGAATGTTCTTAAACCTGAAGGTAACTTATGAAAGATTCCGAATGTCAAACATTTCAATTTTTGTCAAGTTCTTCATCATGAACATTTAAACATCAGGAATAAACTATAACTAACAAGTGATTGTATGGCATAGCATAACTAAAATTAACAAAACACTGTGTAAAACATTTCCAGTTAATGAGTTATGTGATACACATCAGGAAACAATATTATTATTTAGCGAAAACTGATAGCCATAGCTGTATTATGTGCATGTCAGGTATGTAATGTCTGCTTCAGCTGGAGCAGGATCCCTACCTGTGTACATGTGGACCTTGCAAGAAGTTCTGGCAGGACTCCTTCCATAATGTGTCTTCATCCTTGAACTTTTCACCCCAATGTCGGGCGACAGGGTCATCATTCGCTTCCCATGGTCTCCTCCGTTATGGCGACCGTGTCTTGGTGAAAGGAAAGCACCCAGGTATCATCCAATGCGTATTTTGTCTGTTTTCGTGCATGTCATCAATTACAGAATGTCTTGTTCCAATGTTTGCTGAAGTACTTGTAAAAACTTTCACTGCCTAGATTCACAACCACCTATTAACATTGTTGAAAATCTTTCCACAAAGCATGTATGATATTAGGACAGTCAGTCTCACTGGAACCTGTTTTTGTTTCAGGTTCAGTGCGTTATGTAGGATATGTTGATGACCGTCTCATAGCTCCACGGTTATACGTGGGAGTCAAGCTTGATGACAATGGTAGGATATGACTTGTTGGGCAATAGCTGAGGGATGGATGGGTCATGACTGGTTGAAGGATGGATGGGTTCTAATGTGATATGTGGGTAGGTGACAAGCGGATGGGTGATATATGGATAAGTGATGAGTGGATGCGTGATATGTGGATAGGTGATGAGTGGATGGGTGATATATGGATGGGTGATATGTGGATAGGTGACGACCAGATGGGTGATATATGGATAGGTGATATGTGGATAGGTGACGACCAGATGGGTGATATATGGATAGGTGACGAATGGATGGGTGATATGTGAATAGGTGACAAGTGGATGAGTGATATGTGGATAGGTGATGAGTGGATGGGTGATATGTGGATAATTGATGAGTGGTATGTGGATAAGTTATGAGTGGATGGGTGATATGTGGATAAGTGATGAGTGATATGTGGATAAGTTATGAGTGGATGGGTGATATGTGGATAAGTGATGAGTGATATGTGGATAAGTTATGAGTGGATGGGTGATATGTGGATGAGTGATATGTGGATAAGTGATGAGTGGATAGGTGATGAGTGGATGGGTGATATGTGGATAGGTGATGACCAGATGGGTGATATATGGATAGGTGACGAATGGATGGGTGATATGTGAATAGGTGACAAGTGGATGAGTGATATGTGGATAGGTGATGAGTGGATGGGTGATATGTGGATAATTGATGAGTGGTATGTGGATAAGTTATGAGTGGATGGGTGATATGTGGATAAGTGATGAGTGGATAGGTGACAAGTGGATAGGTGATATGTGGATAAGTTATGAGTGGATGGGTGATATGTGGATAAGTGATGAGTGGATAGGTGACAAGAGGATAGGTGATATGTGGATGAGTGATTAGTGGATGGGTGATATGTGAATAGGTGAATAATGGAGTGAAGATATTGAAAGGGTTATGAGTATTTGATGTGATAATGGTCAACATGAAGACATGCCACAAAGTTGTTCTTCAAGTGTGGTGTATGACTGTTCTGATTCCAGTCAACTCCGTTCACAATGGTATGTACATGGGCAAGAGATACTTCACATGCCCTCTGGGTCATGGTGCAATGGTCAAGCTGTCAGATGTGCGACCCCTTGCCCAGGTCTCCCCCCGTCCCCCGCTCAAGGGCAACACCATGTTTCCCAGCTTCAAGGAGGTGTGCAAGAGAAGAAAAGAAAGAGAAGATAAGTAAGGAAATAATAAAACACGAACTGTAAAGTGTGAATACCCTGTGTTCTCCTCAGTGCAAGGGAGACAAAGCAGCTAAATTTGTTAGGGGAAGTTGCAATGATGTTAAGTTTGGATTTGTTCATCATTTTTCAGTTAAGTGGATGCAGTGTAGGCTGGTTGGTATGAAATTGAGCTTCCAGGTTTTGTTCTTTTTGGATACACTCAAAGACTGTTGTGTCAGAGTTAAAGGACCTACAAAAATTCTTCTTAGATATCGAAAGTTTAACACAACCAAATAATTTCATCTTGAGACAGCCGTAACTTTGACACATGTCAGATGACCTTATAATCAGTTTCGGGTTTGTGTAATGTTTTTCCCATTAATATGAATTTTAAAGGTGTATGTTTTATTGTCTTCTGCTCAAGCATGACAGAGCATGTGATCATGTCATTTCTTTCTTAATATATATTTATCAAAATGCACAAAAACGTATATTTTGAAAACTGACGATTCTTTTCTAAGGCAGATTTCTGTATGCCATATGAAATGCAAACTTCCTATATTTGTCTTCCGTCTTATGTGTTATTCGACAGGCTTGCAAAGCTGTATGCAGAGGCTGAACAACCCAAGAGTTTCTCTGGACGGGCTGCACCAAAACCACCATCCATCAAACCACGCCTTACAAGAACCTGTGACCTTCGCATGTCATCGGCGCCTCCCGTCTACTCAACAGGGGACCCTCATGATATAGCTGTCAAGGTGACATACTTTCATTATCCCACAGCATGTAATGCAGGGGGATAGAGTCGATGCCCCGTCCATCCGTCCGTCCGTCCGTAATCAATTTGTTTCCGGAGCATAACTCAGAAACCGTTTAATATTTTTAGACCAAACTTGATAAATATATAGTTGTGCCTTTTGCTTTTTACAGAGTTTGGGCATTTTTCTTTTTTTTTTGTTTTTCCATGGAACATTTTGGTGTTAGTCTAGTGGTGGGGCGGGCTTCGTTTCCAGAGCAGAACTCAAAAACCATTCAATATTGTTCTGCAAAGCTTGGTAGATATGTGTGGCAGGCCCTAAAGTGGTGCCTTTTGGTATTTATAGGTTTTTGTGATTTATTTTTTTCAGGGTTTCCATGGAAATGTTTCCAAAATGAAGGGATGTGCTTCGTTTCCGGAGCATAACTCAAAATCTGTTCGATATTTTTCTGCAAAACTTGGTAGATGTACCAATCAGAAGCTGCAATGGCGTCTTTTGCTAGTTACAGATTATTGTGACTTCTTAGTTTCTCAGTTTCCGCGGAAACGATTCAGACTTTGTCTCAAAAGTGAGAGGTGTGTTTCGTTCCCAGAGCAGAACTCAAAAACTTCTTAATATCTGACAGTGTTACTTGGTAGATATGTGTGGCAGACCCCAAAGTGGTGCCTATTGCTATTTACATGTTTTTCTGATTTATTATTTTCCCCGTTTCTCTGGAAACGTTTCGGACTTAGTCTCAAAATGGAGGGATGGGCTTCGTTTCCAGAGCAGAACTCAAAAACCATTCAATATTTTTCTGCAAAACTTGGTAGATACATCAATTGGAACCTAAAGTGGTGCCTTTTGCTAGTTACAGGGTTTTTTTGTGATTTATCATTTTATTGGTTTCCATGGAACTCTAAAACTTCTTAATATCTGGCAGTGTTACTTGGTAGATATGTGTCGCAGACCCCAAAGTGGTGCCTTTTGCTATTTACAGGTTTTTGTGAAGTGTTATTTTATCGGTTCCATGAACATGTTGCTGACTTCGTTTCCGGAGCACAGCTCGAAAGCCATTTCATATCTTTCAAAAGGTCTAAGCAGATATACGAGACAGATCTTGAAATGGTGACTTTTTCTGATTGCAGATATATGGCATTTATATTTTTCATGAATTCCATGGAAACAATTCAGACATGGTCTAAAAACAATAAGTAACTGTGAGATGATTTGTCCTTTCAAACATGTGGGGGCCGGGGGGATATGTCATCTTCTGATGACTCTTGTTCATAAATGTTTTCAACACAAAGACTACATGGATTTTTAAGGTAATCATCCGGAACTCCCAAATTTGGCATCAGTACACTTGGATTAGATAGAAAATCATAAAAATATGGAGAGGAAAACTTTTGTGACCTTTGTGTGAATATCAGTTTAAATGAATACATGAATTCTATTTGCGAGAGAAAGCAGTGTTTGAAGGCAGAATTGTAATGTACTAATGGAACTGCTGAAATCTGACTGGTTTCCAAAACAGACTTTTTTGGGATATGGCCTTGAGCACTGGTGCAGTGGTGCATAGCACGTTTTCACTATACAGTCTTGTGATACTTCCTTAAATGTGTACACAGATTGTTGTGTTTTTCTTATGACTTTGCTTAAATAATACATTTTTCTCAAAGAACTTTGAAACAATAACAGAAATGTTTAGAAAGAACATATTGTATGTGTCTGTGTCTGCAGCGTCTTATCTGTAGCCAGGTTTTTAAACTAACACCACCTGCTTCCTTTGAACTGAAGAATCACTCTCTTGACAATATTCAGTAATTTGACAAAATTTATTGACTAAATAAACCTGGTTCTCTGGGTATTGGAATTGTATGATACTGCTCTGATTAACATCAGTTACTTCAGTGAAGGGCCAGTATTCCTGGATCTTGCACAGTGTAGAAACAGAGTTGTGACACTGACGAACATTTAAACAAGAGAACACTTAAATCAGTGTCAAGCCATGCTGTCAGATTCTAATACAGTTATACATGCACCAGGTCTATTAGCAAGTAAGTTAAGAATGCAAACCCTGTACAAAACCTACTGTCTTGTTGCTTCACTTACCCCAAGTCTCTTAGAAAAACATTGGTCTTGTTTCTTAACAATTAAGGGAGTAGACCTTCCTCCTTCACTTCAAATTGGAAGATACTTTAACAGACTCCAGCTTCTGTCATACAAGTGAGGTCTTGTATACTTCCCTTTTACTCTAAAATGCAATGTCTTATTGACTGCTCCCAACACACTTGTAAAGGTACTTAAAGATATCTATTCATTCTCAGGATGAGAAACGGAAGAAGGAGAAACAGGACCTCTGCCTCCAACAGGCCAACTTGTTGAGTCAAGAGGAACTTCAGATGAAACAGTGGCAGCAGCTATTTGGGGGCAAGAAGGATGGACACAAGATGGCCTCCACTCTACAGAAACTCCACCAGGCATATGAGAAGGGCCTGCATATGGCCCACAGGAAGTCATCTACCAGTAGCACAGACTCATAATCATGTTTTTTTTTCATTCTCAGTACATGCTGCATTTAACAAAATAGTTTGGGTGCTGTTAAATGAGTGCTCACTCAGCAGTATTCAAGCTAAATGGTAGCAGTCTGTCAATAATCCGGTATAACAAAATATAACATTTGAAATGTAAAGTCAGTACATTGCCATGAGAGGCCATGAGGATCTTGGCTAGAATTGGTATTCAACCCATTAGTCCAGTGAAATTAATGGAAAAAATACAGGTACAGAAATGGTTTTGTATTTATATCATTTACAGTGGTTTGTGAACAATATATAAAAAGTGCTCCCTTGGATGTTGATTGTAAGTGGCTTTCAAGGGAGAAAACTATGAAAAATGTTTTAAAAATACGTGCAGAACATGGTAAAAAATATTGAAAAACAGACAACTGAAGTGTACAGAATGGTGAATAATGAAAATTAGAATTGAAAAAAATTATGACATGAGGTTTGAACTTGGATTTTTGACACTCCTGCCAACGGAAAACGAGAAAATGAGAGTGATCTCCCCTTTGTTTACAGTCGATCAAAGTGACAGAATGGAAAGAAATGTCTTTTGTTGTAGTCTAACTAGACGAGGGTATTGTTAGCCTAATAGAAAGAAAGGATTAAAAAGGCAGCTAAAAGCTACAATAAAGAGTGAAAATGATGTGGACTGAGGTAATTGAAAGCTATATTGCTGCACCAAGGTTATAAATGGGACATTCTGAATCAAGCCATTCAGGTTTAATAGATCCTGAAGAAACATATGCCAAAAGTAAAATATAACACTTACATTTTCTGTGCTATCAATTCTAAAACAATTTCCAAAGGTGACTGAAGAATGTTTTTTATCTTTAACTGGCAACTACATACATTCTGAGCAGAATTGAGTTATATCGCATTCATGCCAATGATCAAACGTACCTTCCAATACATACAAGCTGTATACACACTACATACACTCACACATGCACGCACTCACACTCAAAAGACAGACATTGAACAGCTTCTCCATACTAATATCGGATAGTTCTCCACTCATATAACTTTGTTTACGCTAAAAAGAGGAACTAAATTGCATGATCATGAAGTTTATTTTATCCTTGAAAACAGAAAATGTGCTCTGAAGACTGTTTTATCTATGGTTTTGTTCACATTATATGACTTTTCCACCCAATATATTGGTAGTTTCTTGTGTCCTCTTTGAAAAGATACATTTTAAAGTACATTTGAGTCTCAATATAGGACCTTTTAGTGCACATTATTTATTACTTAAACACGTTGAAAACACTCAAATCATTTCTGTATCAATTTTCTTGAGGTTTTGTCACATTTTGACTGGGCTACATGTGGTGATTTGCAGGATCAGGTCAGGACTGGTTCAGACTTGATTATTAATTGAGCTATCTATCAACAACTGTAATATTGCAGAGTGCAGCATTAAACAACAGACACCATAGCAAATAAACACCTGGAGATGTGGACAGCACATGGCAAAATGATGCTGTCCCATATGCCAGCTGCTCATGAAGTGATGGAACAACTTCAGTGCCCGAAATAGGGGATCATTTGGTTTCCACAGTGAAATGTGACTTAGTGTGTTACAACTATTTATCTCCCGTTGCCATTCAAAATATTGCTTTGATCGTCTGCTGTTGAAGATCATTGCAATTAATAAGATATGAGATGTTCATTCTTGATGTTTTGATTGGAAGTGCCTTATCAAGTGTTGTTTGTCCTGGCATTATTGTAGTTGGTGTTCCTCTTGACACTGTACATACACTGTTAAGTTAATCTAACACAAAAATGTTCTGCTTGACTGTGAGATTTGTTTCTATTGCCAAAACATTTGTACATCTACTGACACATATTCTTCCACTGTTCTAGTGTCTTTACAATGTCCAATACCAGGTGAAAGTGGGGGTATGGCCAGGTGTGTATATTCCCCACATTATTGTACCTGTTGTTTGTGTTAACAAACTTGTTTGTGTCTTAATTACATAATTATATGTAATACCCAATATTCCATACATGGATGATTCAGTTAGCGCTAGAATCTTCTATCTTCCCATGGAAGTTGTAGTTCAGGTTTTCACTTCAGAAATGCCTACTATCCAGAAACCGTCTTTCAACATGTATAGAGACAGAGGGTATGCTGGTTTAATTTGAGGAAGTTAGAAATGAGAGATAACGTACATCTATATCGAGTACCCAGCAAGTTTATATCCATTGTACACAAAATGATGTGTCCATGAAATGTATTCTTGACTGTATGTTGTGTCTATGCACTGGCAAAGATTATGTTTTGGAAACATCACAGAACATGAACACAGGATCATGTGACTGTGCAACAGTCATTTTAATGTAGTGGTATACATGTACATGTTTCCATGGTTACGTCATTCAATAAGAACACTACATTCTGTACACATTTAACAGTACAGCAGCCAGGCCTTGATGAGTTTCTGTCACTGTAGAATACATAGTGCCCATGATGTAGGTCAACACCTATATTATAGATTTGTTGGTGCTTGTCTTCTCTGGTCTTCCAGTCTGGTGAGTGCCACACTGTCCACCAGTACATAATTATGTTATTTAGTTACTGACAGGAATACATACATGTATCATGATGTCTCCATTTCACCATGTTTTGCATTTGAGTGAGTGCAGTGACTATTTTGACACTATATTGTCTAAAGTTTCACATTCTGTTGAACAGGGTTTGCTGTTATTCTTCTGAGTGTCATAATACTATTGAAGCTTTTTGTAAGCTGTTATAAATTGAATTAAATCACTCCCCTACTATCTGTACTTGTTGGAAGATCTAGTGATATGTACTGTGTTTGATAATCTTGTCAAAGCTGGTGATAATGGCTGAATGTAAGATGCCAACCACAATGATGTAGAGACTTCACTGTCAGTCTTAAGTTTGCCTGGTCTACCTCTCATCAGCAGCATATTCTGAGTATCCTCCAGTTGTGGTTGGTATGTCCACTAGTTCCTTACCATGGCAAACACTGGCAGTGTTACCAGGTGCTCCCTGAGGTGCTCCACGTGAGATATCAGGTTGACAGTGTTACCAGGTGCTGCCTGAGCTGCTCCATGTGAGAGTTCATGTTGGCAGTGTTACCACATGCTCCCTGAGGTGCCCCATGTGGGAGATCAGGTTGACAGTGTTACCAGGTGCACTCTGAGGTACTCCATGTGAGAGTCCATGTGGATACACAATGTAGGAGTCCATTTTGGTTGTTACCAGGTGCTGCCCTAATGCTAATGTGCTGAAGGCAATATTTTAGGCACTGTATCAAAGCCTCTCTTGTACAAAGAATGTCAGATGACAGAGAAAATCTGAAAACGAAAGTGAGTTAGTGAATTAATTGAATGTTCATCAGTATGTCCTGACAAAGATATTACATATAGGTAGGTATCAACCTGATCATGGTATCCTGTACATATATTCCACACATAAAACAACTGATAAATACATTCGATTGATAATTCAAGTAGTCATCCCTGGTTACACATTGAAGGTGATGAAACTTACATTGCTATCAGATAAAAGGATTGCTTTTCATTTCCGTTTAACCCAAGATTTTTTTAAAAAGCATGTGGGTGTCCTTTTAGGGCAATCATCATGATCATAATTCGTAGCAGATAGACAGAATCCCATGCCACCTCCAAAACCCTCCCACTTTTACAGCAGGTCAAAACACGGATGGCTAAGACAAATTGTGGAAAGGCCAAGGCAACTCTAGATCACAATTCTCTAGTAGCAAAACATTTTCATCAGGGTTTCAGATTTATCACAATGCAACTGACATACATGAATTTTCCAAAATCACTGACAATACATTCACTGTATCTAGCCCCCATTAAAACTACTGAACTCTACAGAGACTCCAAATAGTCCTCACTCTGAATCTAGTCCCTTTTACACCACTAAACCCTTACACAGACTCAAAATAGTACTACACCCTGAATCTAGACCCCCTTAAAACCACAGACCCGTACACAGACTCCCACTAGTGCTACACCCTGAATCTAGACCCCTTTACACCACAGACCCTTACACAGACTCCCAATAGTACTACACCCTGAATCTAGACCCCTTTACACCACTGACCCTTACACAGACTCCCAATAGTACTACACCCTGAATCTAGACCACTTTATACCACTGACCCTTACACAGACTCCCAATAGTACTACACCCTGAATCTGGACCCCTTTACACCACTGACCCTTACAGACACCCTGAATCTAGTCTGCCTTTACGCCACAGACCCTTACACAGACTCCCAATAGTACTACACCCTGAAACTAGCGCGGCTTTACACCACAGCCCTTTACACAGACTCCTAAAAGTACCACACCCTGAATCTAGTCCCCTTTTACACCAGAGTGAGTGAGTGAGTTTAGTTTTACACACACTAAGCAATATTCCAGCTATATGGCGGCAGTCTGTAAACAATCAATCTGCGCAACTGGGAACCGATGACATGTGTCAACCAAGTCAGCAAGCCTGACCATCCAATCCCGTTAGTTGCCTCCTACAACGGGCATAGTTGCCTTTCATGGCAAGCATGAGTTACTGAAGGCCTATTCTACCCGTGACCTTAACGGGTTCTTCACACCAGAGTCCCTACACAGACTCCCAATAGTACTACATCCTGAATCTAGCCCCATTTACACCAGGTACACCTTCAGTGTATAGTGTCATACAGTATTTACAACTAATGCATAAAAAGTTCATTATGAATCATTATTACCTGCCCCAGGACAACCTTCATCACAAAAGTCAATAGCACTATTTGTGGTGTATTTGTCATAAATAATATGTTGCTACACATGTGATGCATCTATCTAACCTCTGAGGTTTTGTAGAGTGTCTTTGTCCACTGATGACCATGTTTGTGCCAAGGTATCCGACCTTAGAGTCTTCTCTTCCGACAACTGTTCTATCCAATGCATCTTCATAATATATCTTTTCATAAGGAAACTAAACAGTCATGGCAATATCTGCCTTCACCAAGCACTCCACCCTAAGCATAGTAAATCATGCATTAACATCACACACTGATCCAATACTTGACCAGAAACTAACTTCCATTAATGATATATAGTGTGAGATATTTAAACTGCTGTTTGACCTGCATGAAAAGGATCGTGTTAGCTGGATCGAGAGTGCTTGAAAAAAGTGACTGAAAGTAACTAATCCTACAGTGGGGCATGATGACATACACACAACAGAAGACACAGGTCAGGCCTACCTGGGCCTAGAATTTCAAAGCTCTCTCAGTGCTTCATAAGTTAATGTTAATGAATGGCACTTACGATTAGGTGCCTGACTCTGAGGGTGCGGGTTCGATTCCCGGATGGGACTCAACCAATAAAAAGTACTAGAATCTGTACTTTACTAAGAAAGTGAAATCCCAAATATGACATATGTTGCTAAGAGAGCTTCGAAACTCTAGGCCCTAATTTTCAGTTAATCTCCTCTGACAACAGACACACATGCTGAGACAAAGGATACAAGTCAAAGAGTAAAGAATCTGAATCAACCAGTATTTCCAACATGGCAGACACTGACGGCCATGTTGCTGTCGACTCTGTTATCTTATGCACATCAAGTTCACTGGAATGTCTCTTGTACAGTTTCACACACTGGTCATGATGTCTGCAGAACTTATCTTGTTCTTCTTTCACAGCACTTCTGAAAATGGACATGTAACAGGCCTTAAGTTGTGAACTTTGATACATATCATGCCAGTGATGAGACTCTAAAGACAACAAACATATGGCTACAGATTCCAAGGAAGATGAAACATCAGCTTCCTATATGACAAATCCAAACAGATTTCCTTTGTTGCTTTTCCCTCCCCTGCCATTACACCCGAGATCTCAAGGGCATTTCTCGGTAACTTAATAAATAATGACTGTACAGGTGGTATACTTTTCAGTAATAAACATTCAAAATGAAATCTAAAGCATTATTCATTTGAGTACATCAGTTTTTAAAATATGACATACATGAATATCCAGAAATCCACCCATACTGAAAATACAACCATGACATATATCATTATATCCTATCTGAGAGAAGAGTAGACAATATACTGGCAGATTCAGGTGAGCATGCAGGATGTGCACACTCATGTTCCTTCAGACACCATTCATGTAAGATAGTGACCAGTCACTGGTTTACTCTGGTATTATGTGCACCGCTAAATTTTCAAAAGCCTGAAAGTGACCGTACACAATGTAAATGATAACTTACAGCTTGTCATGTAGATTGACTATCTTACTATCCAACTCTGACATAATCTTGTAGAGAAGCCTCTCCTGGACATCTGGTAATACCTTCCCCACTGGGAGTGCTTCAACAGTCAGGCCTTTACAGTCACAGTACTGCTCACACAGGTTAGCTATCACAGCAACCGTACCAGCACAGTCAGCAAGTGTCTTCTCCCAGAGACAGACAGCTGATTCCAGAACTTTGAATGTTTTCTGAAGCTGTTTTTGTAGACTTAGTTCACCCATTACTTGTCAAGTGTTGATCTAGAAAAAAAATTAGTCTGTAAAGAACCTCTACAAATATGACCTAACAGTTTGTGTGAACACAGAATTGTAAATGTGACATACAGCTGCAAAAACTTTACATCCAGAAAAATTACCCAAATGTTCATTGTCCTTCAACTGTTGTGTTGTGATACTTAAACTACAATATGTTACTGTTATTTACTTCTATACCTCACTACGATATGAGCCACAAATAACTGTCTGAGATATAACATTATAGTGGTAAGAAATAAACAAAATACAGCTAATATTATTGTTTACTAAACCGGAAATATCCACTGTTAGTTTCTCGACAGACGAAACAAGGTGTCAGGTCTTTCATATTTGATTATCTGATTTGCAAGTTGCAATTCAATCACAAATGAATATGCAATCTTCTAACAGCGAATATAAGTCAGCGATGCACTGATCCGCCTTTTAGTGAGTGATTTTAGTTTTACGCCGCACTCAGCAATATTCCAGTTATATGGCGGCTGTCTGCAAATAAACAAGTCTGGACCAGACAATCCAGTTATCAACAATATGAGCATCGATCTGCCCAATTGGGAACCGACATGTGTCAACCAAGTCAGCGAGCCTGACCACCCGATCCCACATGTCGCCTCTTACGACAAGCATAGTCGCCTTTTATGGCAAGCATGGGTTGCTGAAGGCCTGTTCTATGAGATGTTTTATCCGTCGGAAAACATAAATGTAATGTTTCCACCAATGATGTTGGCTGAGTGATGCAACAGTAAACCAAGAAACGGGATGTAACGGAGTAGTTTATCGTAGCAGGCTGTGCAAGACAATGACAAATAACATGCACCATGAGATCATTTTCATTATGACATAGTACAAAAGTGTTCCATTACGAGGGGGCAGACAAGAATGACACAGTGATGCCAAGGCATTGTGACTCAATGCAAAAAGAGCATATTATTTTCTGACCAAGTACTGTCAGTGCCATTGTTCTTTCACAGAAGCATGTTAGAATATAAATTATTACTCACTATTTACTCATTAATAAAAATATATTACAAGAAATAATAAATATTACTGTAATCAAATATACAAAATATACATTAGTTTGTATGGCATAATGTTCTTCTCTTTACCTATGGCCCTTCTGACTTAAGTCTATGGCCCTTTCGACTTTTTCAATTTTGCCCCTTTGTTCTTTTGACTACAACCACTTGTACACTATTTTAACTTCATCCTTCCACTATCTTGTAAAATTGGTTTAGGCCATGGCTTCGTAATATTCTGGAGTTCAACATCTTCTGCAGTTTTGTTTTTTCTCTTTTTTTTTTTTTTTTTTTTTGCAATCATGATATTGTCTTGTTTGGTCCAATGATCGTTGTATCTGCTGAACCAGATGCCAATAATGTGTCCAGTCCAATCATTCTTTGAACGCCATGCAGCATGCACTGTCTGTTTGCCAGAAAGGAGTAGTATGTGTCGTAAAATAGATGAACACGACGTGGCATAGCTTTAAAAGAATTATTTTATTTACAATTTACATGTACTAGAATTTCATCTGCCTTGTGATTGCGTACAGCTCGAACTGGAGAATGAAATACGAAAATGTGTTGTTTACGACAACGGTTTACGATACCGGAAGTGATGTTTGATTGGTGAAGGGAACGTTGATTCAAACCAAAGCGGAAATTTCAATATGTGAGTTTTGCAATGTACATCTATTGTCATTACTTTGAGTAAATCGGAATGTGAAGGTGGATACTTCTTTTCAGCAAGTTCGTAATTGTGAGTTTGGAATCACGAAATTACTTACTCTCATGGAATAAAGAAAACATTTTTTGTAAAATATATAACTCCGGGATAACTGCATGATTATTTTCAGTCTAACAGTTCAGTCATTGTTATGAATGTAATTGATGTGTCCTCTCATTCCCTTTTGACGTAAGCCTTTCGGTCATGTCATTTTTGGGAAAGAGTTCCTCCCGTAGCCCCCTGTTGTCAAAGTTCCTCTATGGGGAGTCCTTCCCCTGTATAATATTTCAACACTGAAATAACTTTAATAAGTTCATTTATTGTTTTTATGCCTGTTCTAGTTGTTTGAATGTATCCCAGTGTTAGTGGTTTTCGACTGTATAAGACAAAAACCTAATTTTTATCTTTAATATCATTTTAAGTTTTGATTTTGCTAACCTTGAGTGATAAAGGTATATTCATCTATTTCACAAAAAAGTATTGTATGTTTCCAACAAAAACAGCTTTTATAACATCGTATCAGCAAAACTGCAGTCGCTTGTCACATCCGGGTATTTTTGTATGTGCTTTTGACGGTGAGCCATACTTTTCCCTCCGCACTGCGAGAGAGAGTTTTGATCACGTGGCTTTCTGTTTCATACATAACCTGTCACTAGCAGACGACTGATCTTGTTGAATTTTGATCACTATTTTTGGTTATACAGGCAATTGATTTTGCATCTGAAGTGGTATTAACGATCAAGGTTAAATAATATTGTTGTTTATTTGCTCTTTACATCACTTAATTTCTTGGTTTCAATTGTCAATAAAACGTCTCACGACAGGAACTGGGCATCCGCCCTACCGATGAAACTGTTTGTGCACTCTGATCGTGCACATACTTCCTCGATATAGCGCTAGCAATGCAATCGTCGAAATCACCAGAATGTCGAATTCAGCTCGCTTTGGGGTGAAGTATGCGTGTCAGTTTGTAATGTTAGTTCTTTATGGGGGATGGTTACGGGTGGATCTCTTACCCATTTGTGCAAAACTACCTTCATCACAATATCTATGTGACTCAACTACACCTTGTCAAAAATGTCCTATCAAAAATATGACATACGCTGTTTCAGTGTTCCATCTAGGGCATGCCCTGCGGATGTTTTTCTCATTAACAAGCTACTGCTGTCAGTCCTGACTGATCACACCCTTCATACCTAACTATTCATGTATTGTAAGATAAACAAAAATGTATAAGAACATGATGTAGGCTAAAACATACACAAACATTACAATCAAGATGTGGGAATGAAGTTCAGATACAGTTAGTGCAGAGATAAACTGAGATACATTTTATGTATCAGTTTGTCCATTTTAGTACATCTTGAATCCACGATGCCACCTCGCAAGCGAACAACTCGAATAAACAAGCGAGCTAAACCCAAAGCTCCTGAAGGGGATGAAGGCAAATCGCTGACTGAGCAGGAAAGAGAGCGTAAACTGGAAGTCTTCCTACAAGACTATGATGCTAAAGGTAGTTATTCATTCCCAGGCAATATGTGTCAGGAATATTGCCATGATTAACAGAATAATTAACCATGTGGTCTTGTATCTGGTAGACCAGTGCCTTTAAGCACACTATTACATCAGCAGCAGCAGCGCACCATTTCTTTACCATGCTTACTGCTATATTAGTTCATATGGCTGAAGGCAATATCCAGCATGAATACATGTCAGTTCATGTTCAGTTATACTGGCCAAAAATAGTAAGGGATATATTTAAATTTTGAAAATTTGAATAATGATGTATTTATTCAGTGACACACTGATAAAATATCAGTCATAAAAATACTTATATTCCTAACTTATTTTATCCATTATCATGATTATATATCAGTCATAAAAATATTTATATCCGTAACTTATTTTATCCATGATCATGATCATATACATGCTAAGCAAGAGTACTGAGTTAGCATAGCTACTTTTGAATGACACCAGAATCTTGTACGTGTGTTGTACCTTCCACAGAAAAGGTCACCAATACTGATTATCCATATTTCAGTTATCTCACCTGAAGTAAACTGGATATTAGTGGGGAATCATAAAGCCCAACCAGTAGTTTTACTGTGCATGACAGTGTGTAGATCGATCTTATGCCCTCACTAATGCTTCAGAGCTCCGGATATGCTGCATATTACCAACATTCTGTATTTAATTACCCCCAATATGTCCATTTCAACTTTCATACTTATGCTTCTTTACAGGTCTTTGTCACATATTTAGAATGTTTTTTCAATCTCTTTTGACATGTTTTTTTCAGTTGAGACCTCTCTTAAGATCATGGAAGATAAGATCAATCAGCTTTGTAAGTCAGTAACTGTCCGACTGAAGGGAGAAATCATTCAGCTGCCTCAGGTAAAAGAATTTATACTTATAGCATATCTATAACTTCTAATCAGGTATCACTCCATTGTTTATCAAGATGAGTTTTCCTCTTTTTATATGATGTCAAGAGGTCCTTGTCATTGTCCTCAAGCCAAATGTTATGTGGTTTTCATAAGCCTATACGTATACACTAAGTGTTTTTGTCTTGTTTGTATACCTTTCAGTTACTACAACAAATGCCATTGTTACACCTTGTTGTTAGACCCATTTCATGTGGTATAGATATACTATTTATAGGTGTGGTTCTTGTGTCTCGATGCGCAGGCTACTGTTTTAATCCAGCTGTTTCCTGGCCGTCAAATGGCCATGTGGTCATTTCCACACTGTTACATTATATAAAGAGTGTTACCACTTAACCAAATTGTATAACATTCAACCTTAGTCGGTCGTCTTTCCAATCAATAATCACTTCTTTCACCAAAACTCAAACGGATATGCACTACATCTATCTTGCCATCAGTGAATGTGTTAAAAGGTGTTCTACATTTGGGAAATTCCTACATATATCATACAATAGTATGTCCCTCTTCTTTCCTCAATTTTCACTTTAATGTCAAAACCATATCCAAATACATCCAGAAGATACAATTCGCAGTTTTGAATTCTGTTTGAAATTATCTGTGATAGCATCCGCTCATTGCAGAGCAAATTTAGTGAAATTGCATGGCTCGTAAATCTAGCCAGTCTTGACACTAAATCACCATTCATTGCCTCTTTTGTAATTTGAAGTGTGTCTGAATTTAAATGTCAAATTTCACAGGGAGAATCAATTGATTTTAACGAGCATTGGTCAAATCACCAATGCTCGTTCTGAAACATCGTCAATGATCCAAGAATCGCTCAGAATGTTTAGGAACACAAATATCAAAGTGAACTTTCAGCAAGTGTAGTTACAAAATCATGTCACACGTACGTATACCTGTTGTGTGTTGCCCAGTACATCACAAGTATAATTCCAAACCATCTTTCTTCCAATTCCTCATACAGTTCAAAATAAAGTAACAAATGGTCTTTGTCACCAAAACCAATAGTTTCAGTGAAATTTCAATGAATATCAGGTGTTGCACGGAGAAAGGACCACTCGTCTGAAATGTAACCGAAGCCTGTCTCAAATTTTACACTGAATAATGTTTTCTCATGTTGTGAGTGATCCGTTCGCCTACCCATTTCATACACTTGCCCATATGTTTTAAAACGTGCATGAGAAGAGCATCATAGCAAGAGATACATAAATAAAAATAGGTGTATTTTTATTATTTCCACAACTCAATACAACATATCATAATTTTCGTAAGCGTGATGCCATGACTGACACAAATTCACACACAACAATAACAGCACTTCTCATTTCTGACTACTGCCCTTGATCACAAAGAAAGCAAAAAGAAAATAACAACCAGCAGATTGTCAGAATATATAAGACTAATAAATGTCACATTTATCCAAATACTTTGCTTGAAACAATGAAAGTTTCCTTCCAAACATCCTGCGCACCCATGTTGATAAACACTCCATTTTGAGAATGTCACTTCTAGTTGGTGATGTCATCCATATGTCGATATAGTTACACATATTTGATATTTTCATTGAGGTGAGGTTATGAATGACAATACACACTATCATTTCTGTCTTGCTGGTTACATTTTCAGATCTAATGCTTCTTTTATATTTTTGCACCTATGTTGACATGTGATTAATGTCACTATTTACATCTTTTGGCTTTGGGACAAGCAGTGAACATGGTAACAAACGTCAAACCAAACTGCTTTACAATCTGGAACACTGAGTCGGCCCCAGGCCAGTCCATAATGGACAGATTCCACTGTATATAGTAATAAATTGTCGTATATAAAACACATTTGGAGAGCAAGCAACATTAGTGTGATTCAGAAGCTTTTAGAATATTGCCAACCATTTTGAAACAACTATAAAATCATTGACTGAATTCAATAGATTTTAATTATTTGTTGAAGATCCATTTGGACAGAATTCAAATCATATCCTTTGGCCCTGGAATACTTGTCATTTCTAAAGGATCCTTTAATAAAAATTTGAGTAAATTAAGAAAAGATATAGGAAATTGTCATAAAGAATAGATAATCTGACAGAATCTACAGTCTATTTAAGTTGGAATTCAATTTTGTGCCATTTGATTGTAGTTGTTTCTTAATGCCCCAGGACTAAGTTATCATAAACTCGTAATTCATTCCAATGTCTGATAGTATCTGGTAAGAATAACTTTTCATACCCTTTGTTCTGGCATCGTATTGTCTAAAGCATTTTACTATTTCTCAGTCTATTCGAAGAAAGTCTAGATACCCACTCCTAAATGGGTTCTGATAAACAGGCTGGTTAAAACCCATCAACCCTTTCATAAAACAGTGTTATCTTTGTTGTGTTAGTTGGAGGAAATTAATTTCTGTTTTAGTCACATCAAGCCTGGTTCCTCAGATAGCACTACTAATTGTTCTAAGAGCTTCAGGAGAAAAAAAATCAAGCTGTTTTTCTCATTCTTTAGGTTTTTGTATTCCATATTGAGAGCAATAATCAGAAAGTGTTCCAACAGCCCAGCTTTAATGGTCAGTTCATATTAGATGTGTCTTTTCTTGAAAAATAATCACTATTTCATGATGCTTATCCAGTGTTATCATTCACATCAGGGTCAAGTATCACGGTATAGATGGTCATGGTAACACCCAACATGGTTACAGTAAAGCTGACATGCTTTCTTGTCATAACACTGTTCTTTTTTCTTTTGTCTTGAATTGGCTGTGACCTGTAATCATGTATCATTGATGTTTTATGTGTTCAATTTGTTTTTGCAGAAAGTGCGAGAAATGACAATGGATGATTTTATTGGTAAGTCTTGTGACACAAGCCGCAATAAGTGAATATGATAAATCCAATCTATCTGCAGTTTATTCATGACTGAACTCGTCTATTTCATGTATTGAATTCATCGTTCATCTAAATCATGATTCTTTCCATTCTTTTCTTTGTTGACTTTGTCTAACCCTGGTAGAGGTGGCAGTTTAGTGTTGCTGTTTGGCCTTATGCCTTTTGTTTTACTGAAAATATGAATTAAGTTGCCATGATTATGTGTACACTTCCATTTGATTCTAGCCTCAGGGGGAACAGTTCAGTGTGCTTTGGAATATCTCGAGATGAAGAGCCAGGAGGAGGACAGTGGAGGCTTTGGCCGAGTGTGTCCTATGTCAAGTCAGCTGGTTAGAACCATGTGAGTACATACCCATACCAGTGATATTTTTGTTGGTAAGTGTCCTTATCAGTATCTGTCCTTTCAGTGATATCCATGGGGATACATGTCATTGTCAGGGATATCCATGTAAGTGCAAGTCCTTGTCAGTGATATTCATATGGGTATGTGTCTTTGTCAGTGATATCCATGTGAGTGATTTTAGTTTAACGCTGCATTCAGCAATATCCCAGCCATATGGCCGTGGTCTGTAAATAATTGAGCCTGGAAGAGAATATACAGTGATCAACAGCATGAGCATCGATATGCACAATTGGGAAGTGGTGATATCTGTCAACCAAGTCAGCAGCAAGCCTGACCACCCAATCCCCTTAGTGGCCTCTTACAACAAGCATAGTCGCTTTTTATGGCAAGCATGGGTTGCTGAAGGCCTATTCTACCCCTTATCTTCATGAGTTGCCATGTAAGTACATGTCCTTGTTAGTAATGTCCATGTCAGTGATATCCATGGGAGTACATTTCCATGTCAGTGATATCCATGGGAGTACATGTCCATGTCAGTAATATCCATGGGAGTACATGTCCATGTCAGTGATATCCACGGGAGTACATGTCCTTGTCAGTGATATCCATGGGAGTGCATGTCCATGTCAGTGATATCCATGGGAGTACATGTCCTTGTCAGTAATGTCCATGTCAGTACATGTCCTTGTCAGTGATGTCCATGGGAGTACATGTCCATGTCAGTGATATCCATGGGAGTACATGTCCTTGTCAGTGATGTCCATGTCAGTACATGTCCTTGTCAGTGATGTCCATGTCAGTACATGTCCATGTCAGTGATATCCATGGGAGTACATGTCCTTGTCAGTAATGTCCATGTCAGTACATGTCCATGTCAGTGATATCCATGGGAGTACATGTCCTTGTCAGTGATATCCATGGGAGTACATGTCCATGTCAGTGATATCCATGGGAGTGCATGTCCTTGTCAGTGATATCCATGGGAGTACATGTCCTTGTCAGTAATGTCCATGTCAGTACATGTCCATGTCAGTGATATCCATGGGAGTACATGTCCTTGTCAGTGATATCCATGGGAGTACATGTCCATGTCAGTGATATCCATGGGAGTACATGTCCATGTCAGTGATATCCATTGGAGTACATGTCCTTGTCAGTGATATCCATGGGAGTACATGTCCATGTCAGTGATATCCATGGGAGTACATGTCCTTGTCAGTCATATCCATGGGAGTACATGTCCATGTCAGTGATATCCATGGGAGTACATGTCCATGTCAGTGATATCCATTGGAGTACATGTCCTTGTCAGTGATATCCATGGGAGTACATGTCCATGTCAGTGATATCCATGGGAGTACATGTCCTTGTCAGTGATATCCATGGGAGTACATGTCCATGTCAGTGATATCCATGGGAGTACATGTCCATGTCAGTGATATCCATGGGAGTACATGTCCTTGTCAGTGATATCCATGGGAGTACATGTCCATGTCAGTGATATCCATGGGAGTACATGTCCTTGTCAGTCATATCCATGGGAGTACATGTCCATGTCAGTGATATCCATGGGAGTGCATGTCCTTGTCAGTCATATCCATGGGAGTACATGTCCTTGTCAGTCATATCCAATGGAGTACATGTCCTTGTCAGTCATATCAGTGAAAATGGTATCAGGGGAGACTGCCTGAGAAGTATTTAATTAAACATGTTATCCTTGAACTGCATTACTCTTAATTTAGATCCCAAAAACGCCCCAACCTATTGAGTGAGACCATTATGGAAGAGCAGGGTGCCAGTCCAACACCGACACAGAACCGCAGAAAGGTAAGACTGGACTTGTTCTGTGGACCTGAAACAGTGATGAACTGGTTGGTACCTACCTCTGTTATGTAACAGATACACGTGTCATCCACTATATACCTCTCCTTGTAGCAGATTCAGGTGTCACCCACTATATACCTCTCCTTGTCTCCTTGTAACAGATCCAGGTGTCACCAACTAGATGCCTCTCCTTGTAACAGGTCCTGATCCTCCTATATAGGTATAATGTTATTTCTGTACTCTTTGGGATGAGATTTTGTAACTAAGGATACTGCTTTAATATTACAGAAAGCCACAGGTAGAACGACAGTGAAGAAAAGCAAGTATTTACAGGAATCCTCCGTATACAGACCCTCTGCTGTGATGAACTCTTCATTAAGGTCAAGGTGAGTAATGTAAGTTATTACCAGTCATTAAGGCCAGCATCAAGTACCTGCTATACGGAGGCCAATCTTTAAGACCTGTATACCGAGGCCAGCCTTTTGTACCTGCACACTGAGGCTAACCTTTACTACCTGCACACAGAGGCCGAGTCCAACCATTGGTACTTGCACATCAAGGCTAACCTTCAGTACGCCAACCAATGCCAGCCTTTAGTGCCTGCACACTGAGGCCAACACAACCTTTGGTACCTGCACAAATATTGGTCATCTGTGTAACATTGTGCGTGTCACTGCAATTCCTGCAAACTGTCTATTTGTTGGACGGGAACAGGATGAGATGTAGTTTTACATAGGAATGAACAAAAGAATATTGCTCTATACTGCATCATTTTACATAGGAATACTCTTGGTTTGAGCATTGTCTTCATTATATCATTGATGCAGAACACATGTGATGTTTACCTCTGGGAAGTTGTTCCAGGTTGGCATTTATTTTCTGCCGCTATGTAAAGTGGTGATGATACTGGAGTATGTGAGTGAGAAATGTTTGTTTCAGATACAGAACGCCTTCACAGCGGAGTATGGCTGCCTCAGGATGGGAGACACCCCTCATCACACCCAAGTTTGATCCCAAGTAAGTTAAGTAGGATTACAACAAGTACTGTGTTGTAGTCACCACTGATCACACACCCAATTCCCTGACATTGCAAGGTGAGATGCATACACAGGAACAGTTCATTCCCAGTGAGTGTCTCTTGGATGTGTATCTAACTGAACTGAAGTCCTCCTTAAAGACTGTTTTGGCTTACTGAGAAAAGTTGCATCCATGCTGGGATTCCATTTTTCAGTTCCTGATATCTTCCCACAAGGAATATTGGTTCTTTCACCCATGCCATTATATTAACAGACAAAATTGTTTTCACAGTGGTAAGATTTCATGTACAAATATATTTCCAGACCTCATAGGCTAAGGTTAATTGTTTCTCGGGCACATTTTCTTCAAAAGTAACGAGGGCTGCAGGACTTGCTTTTTTAAAATGTTTAATAGAAAAAAAGTGGCGAGGACGGAACACATTTTATTTTTATTTTTTTCTCTCAGAAATACATCTAGGGATGATTAGCATGTATTAATGAGTTGTAGATGCAGTCACACTCGTTCTTACAGACACTCCTTCTTAAAGTAGACAAATAGATGATCGGAATGCAGTCAAGTCATAGTTATCCTTTTTTAAATGGCAATAAAAAAATAAAAGTGACGCACCATGCCCAAGAAATGTTTCACATTTTATATTTAGCCTCATGTTGATGCAAGGTTAGTCTGATGCAACAATCTTGTGACGTCAACACATCAAATCAGAAGGCAACCAGGTCCTCAATTCCCCATTTGTCATACAAATCAACCGAGTTATCATACCCTTATTTGTCATACAAGGCAAGCACCGCCTCAATTATCATTTGTCATACAAGGCAGTCTGGTCCTCAGTTCCCCACTTGTCATACAATGTAACCAGGTCCTCAGTTCCCCATTAGTCATACAAGGCAACTAGGTCCTCAGTTACCATTTGTCATACAAGGCAACCAGGTTCTCGGTTCGCCATTTGTCATAAAAAGGAACATGGTACTCAGTTCCCCGTTTGTCAAACAAGGCAACAAGATCTTCATTTCTCCATACATATCATACAAAGCAAATAGGTCCTAAATTTCCCATATGTCATACAAGACAATCACTGACCTGTCCCACAAATCAATATGGTCCCTAAGGTGATCATAACTCCCATACTATAACATTGAGACACTACCTTTGTAGTGCTCTTAGTGAAACAGCACCTTAGTCATCTGTTCCCATGCCTTCTCAGAAGGCAACCAGGTACTCAGTTCCCCATGCATTCCACACGAAAAATAGTTTGTGAAAACTGGTATGATTATGTTGATATTGCTGATTCTGGCAGAAACATCAAACAAGTTAAACATGAAAGCCAAACAACATGGAAAACCATGTATTTATTATTATGGACTTATTGTATATATATTGCATTACATTTTGTCTGGCCATACTTCTAGACTTCCCTACACACCTGCTGGAGTAAGAGATCCACGCCCTGGGGAACGCCTCCTCTCTATCACTGGCAGTCCTGTCTCCAATCCTGCTGACCCTGCTGTCAAACTCACGGCAAAGGTGGGTAGCATTGCACCCACTTCACCTGAAACTGCCATCAGATTTACAGGAAAGGTATGTACCTTTGTAACCACACATACCGGGCCCATCATCTGGCCAGATTATAAGGTAAGCAAAATCAGTCTAAGTAAACTTAGCTCCAGTGTTATTCACTACACTCCTACACTGGGTGTAACAAAATCTAGTAGGAGGTCACGTCAGTTAACCTTTGAGACTGACAGAGCTTACCAAATCGCGAAAATGGACAGTCTCACATACGTTATAAACCTTATAACTGAATGATTCTGAATCGCTTCCGGGTGCTGCACATGGAGCATGCCACAACAGTGAATAAACAGTTGCTGAAAATAGCGTTATGGGCAACATTCATTGATGTTAGCTTGCGGAAATCTTAGTTAAAGGTAAAGATGACCAAGTGAACAGAAACCAAAAAGCGTATATACTGCTGGTTAAAGATTAGTGTTGTATGTAGATGTCAGTTTGTTGAGAGATCATTGTCAGTGATCAGTATATTTTGTACGTCCCACCAAACCCATAACAGTAGCCGTTTTGTGATTGGTTAATTCTGTTTAGCTGTCTCGCATTTGATTGGATAGTCATAGGTCACTCAAAGGTTACCTGATGCGACCTCCTACTAGGTTTTGTTAGACCCAGTGTAGGAGCATAACGAATAACACTAGGGCTGAGTTTACTTAGACTGCAGCAAAAATCATATCTCAGTAGGAAACTAAGTCATGTGAACTTTCTGTGGAGTCAACCAGCAGCATGACTACCAGATCTGGAAGATTTGATACAAGAAAGCATGTGGTATATCTGTATCTTGAAAATGACAGGTGTTCTGTATATTGCTATATATCCAGTTATTTCTGAGTGCCATGGCAGCTTAAACTGATTTCAGGGTTTATTTGAGTTGAGTTTTCTTTTGCTTGTTTGAAAGAGGTGGTTAAATAAGTGAAGAACAATTTAAGAAAGGTCTGGATTGTTCAGAGTACCACACATAATTTATGCAGACGGGGAGGTGAAAGTTAGTTCAGTCAGGTCATGAAGCAGACATATATCACATCAAAGTAAAACATCTGTGTGGAGTATAGGAGAAAACATGCCTCCCAGGTGTTGGTAGACAATATAAAACGGGAGGGGGAGGGATTTCTTGACCCCAATAGGTTTACAATGTCTACCAAAACTGAGAAGTGTTTTCTGTAACATATATAAAGCCAATGATGCATTATAACAATGTAGATCATCATTTAATAACTTTAACTGAAAAGCATGTAAAATCAATTTAATAACAGTTACTATGAATAGATAATTCAATCCAACGTCCTTCGTTGGCCTGGTGGATGTGTGGTAGAGCGTCTGCCCACAATTCTGAGTGTTGCAGTTTCAATCTTGTTAGGGAAAACATTTGCTCTTTAAGCTTAACCTTGAACAATATTTTTCAATTGGTTTCAGACACTCATATATCATTTGAATGTTGATGTTCATATAGAGTTAGGAAAAGTAAAACCTGGGAAGTGGTCTTGCTAACAGAAAGTAAAACCTGTCCCTACAAATAAAAAAATTCAAAAGCGGTTATTCTGGGAAAATGAGATGACCTAATATATAGTGAGAACCCCACTTCAGGTTTACATTGAGTGAGTATTATTACAGCAATAATTATAATAGCAACATTCCTGCAATATCGTGGCTGTAGCAATGTGGGCCCTTGGTGTTATGAGCAAATGTTTTCCATGTTATGTGAAGACCTTACATGGGCAGATGTTACAATAGGTTCTATTGTGATTAAGCCAACCTATTGTACTTAATGTACTGTTTGCCTGGCTGGCTGGCTGGCTGGCTGGCTGGCTGGCTGGCTGGTCACCTGACAAGGATATTAACTGCCAAGTACTGATAATGGTTATTCTGCTTTACAGGGTCTCTCATTTCACATCAACGATATTGATGACTTGGAGAATGCGGACATTGATATTCCAGAAGATCATATAAAGAAAGTGCTCAGTGTGTTCACCAACATCATGAAGAAAACCAAACAGTGAGGAAGACTGTCAACAGACCTCTCCGACAGTCAGTCCCTAAAGTTTTACAGTGTCTGGAGCATGAAATTGGAATT
This sequence comes from Haliotis asinina, assembly GCF_037392515.1. Lineage (NCBI taxonomy): Eukaryota > Metazoa > Mollusca > Gastropoda > Lepetellida > Haliotidae > Haliotis > Haliotis asinina. The sequence goes on from NC_090291.1 coordinate 26,999,826, forward strand.
GAGCTGTACACTCATATCTCAACTTGATATGTCCAACGGCTACTCTCAGTATACATGGTATATTACAGAACATGCTCACTTTGTGAAACATTCTTTATGACAAGGAGAATGTCTTCAAAGACAGATGTATATAGAAAATGAAAGGTGAGGTTTATTGGACATAGCAATACTGACAGAGGGATTCCCTGAAGCACTCATCGTGTGTACAGGACAAGAATGGAGACACATGGCTCGATTGTCACATTGGACCTCAGCTGACCATTCAAAGCAATACTGGTGACAAGTGTCACATACAAAAAATGCTGGTTGTTGTCATTATCCTTTCCTGAAAGGCCAGATCAAACCTGTGCTATCAAAGTTTCATTCGAGTAACGTTCAACTGTAAACAAACTGGGCCTCTTGTTGGTTTCTGATAACATTTGTGCCTGGTGCCTGTTGAACCTGGAGGCATCCCGGACCCTGTTGAACAGTCATCATAAAAATGTGACTGTCAGTGTTTGCTTTGTTGAACAGGACACTTGAAGTCTGCAAGTTGGAGCCAATGTTACTACCATTTTGTCACCTGCAGAATTGGACATCAAGCAGCTCTCTGCCTTCCATCATCGAACACATATCTTCATATGCATATGTATGCTTCCTTTTACAAACTTTACAAAATATACTATTTGTTGCTGTAATTAGGTTTGTTAAGGCGGGCAGACACATACTGTAGCTAGTGCATTAGATACTAAACACAACAGAAGACTGGTTATATACATTTTCTCTTAACCCATCTGTCCAAGTGTTGCATTTGCATGTGTCTGAACTTTGTGGTCCATTTACTTTTGACTTTTTTTAATTTATGTTTGTTTTGGTGAAATTCACAATGTGTTGTACAAAACATGGAACATTTGTCAGCTCCAGAAATGTGTAGTCCCATTTACAACAACAAAATATATACTTCCTACTACATCTCCAACTACGCATGCACGCATGCATGCACACGCACGTCGAAACTGCACTGATCAATGTTCATGTTGTAAATCACTGAAACATGCGTTCTTCGTTTTCATTATTTTCAGACTTTTGGATAGCTAGCAAATTGCATACTTCTAAACAAACATTCCCTGAAACTGGTCAACAGATTACGATGGGGAGAAAAATATTTTTAAGTAGTATTCTATTCTACTGGAAACTAAACTATTCTCATCACTTATGTTACAAGTTCATACACTGCATGTTTCATTTATGAGTTTGGGGACAACTGTCTATAAAGATATCAGTATTGAAATTTAATTCTGTAAAGTGTGCTCTACAAACTTATAGGGTTAACTAGTGTTGTAACAAGTTGAGCCATCAGACTTGCATGCAGCCAACTCTTGTGTGGCATGTTTACTAAACCATTGTGGTGCTACTCAATATGTATGGAATTAACAAGTTTGTTGTTAGTATTATGATTGTTTCGTAAAACAGAGCCTTGCTGACCAACAGTTCTCTTGTAAGTGGGAGAAAGCAAGGTTGCTGCAGCACTCCTCTTGATGAAGTCATTTTTCTGCAATAAATTAACCTAAATGTACAAATTATAGGTACAAACTGCAATAAAGTGTACAGCTTTACATGTCTTTCTGTGTACATTTTTTCATCCAAGAGGAGAACCATCCAAAATCTACGCAAAAACTTTTACAGACGAAATACTGAAATGTTTTTACACATACTTCTGAAAGATTTGTGTTTTTGTTTTTGGACCCGATTCGATTAGGCAGTGTCAATAAGACTATAAAAGCCTAAAGTGCATACCCAACAATCAAGTGGTATCCAGTGGTATAGGTAAAAGATAATTCAGTCATTCTCACTTGACATCCTAATTTTGCCGGCTAGTTTGTCCTGTCATCCCATCTGCTTCATTCCTTGTGAAGCTGACCACTGCAGGATGATCCTCTGAACACACTGATGCAAATAAGATCATGTGGTCTGAATTGATTCCTGTTGGCTTTTCAAACAATAAATTAACATGCAAAAAATAATATAATCAAACTTGATATGAAATGTTTATTAGAATCCACAGAGAAATATGTAAAATGCCTATATTATTGTGTGGTTATGTGTAACAACCCATGCACATATATCAACTGCCTGGCAGGCCAGACCATATAATAGATAATTATATGGTGTCTGCTGGCAAACCCTGAACCTATATAACTGAACATATACAGAATATTAAGAAACACCCCCACTACATTCTGATGCTGGTTCCATCGCATCATGCTAATACAAACTTTCTAATACTAGATTCATAATTGTTTCAGTTGCAGAAAACAAGATTCAAACATATTGTCCTTTAATTCAAGATGTGAGTTAATGATGTTCACAAAAACTTTCAATACTTGCTATTGTCTCTGTAAATACCCTTCAAAGTGCAAAGGACTAGCAGTCTAAGTAACCTTAGTCTCTGTAAGTTTCGTTACACCCCACAACTGAGTCTAACAAAACCCAGGAGGAGGTCGCATCAGGTAACCTTTGAGATTGACAAATCAAAACACAGCTTACCAAATCGAAAGTGGACATTCGTACATACGTTTTGAACTTTTACCTTGGAAAGGTTTGTACCCGAACGATTCCGAATGGTATTTTCATTACAATCGCTACTGAGTAATGCACATGGGGCACGCTACAATAACTGTAAACAGTGAGTGAACAGTCGCTAATAATAGAGTTTTTCTCAATATCCAACTGAAAGGACTAGTAAATTGTTGAGTATGTATTGATGAATACATAGCACAGACATCCATTTTTAAAAGTAGCATCACTTCTTGACAATCTTAGTTTTCAGGCCACAATCATTTCTACCAAATAAATCCTGTTACTAGTTTTTCATCACTGATTTAGTAAGCTGAAGTCGTGAGTTATTTACTTATGGATTTGCGTCTATTTCGTGTTGCTTATGGTGGTATAAAACTAAAAAATAACATACTTTGCAAAGTCTATGACTGGTTGGATGTTTAATGCCACACTCAGTGATATGGTGGCGGTCTGTAAATAACTGAGTCTGGACCAGACAATCCAGTGCTGCATGAGCATGAACATCCATCTACACAAACAGGATACGATATGTGTCCACTAAGTCTACGAGTGTAACCACCCAATCCTGTTAGTCACCTCTTAATCTATATGTGAAACTGCCTCACATTCATCCCTCCATAAATGGAAAAGATGCTTAAGTCTGTTCTCAAAACATAACATCCAACACAACAAATCCCTCCTTCAAAAATTCACTTTACTTGAGAACCTGTTGAGAATGTAAATCAGCATTTCCAAATTTTGAACTAAGTCTAAAAAGCTCAAGCACAGATCTGAGCAAATGCTTCAGAAGAAATTGTTCGTTTTAAACTTTTACAGTAACATTTGCTACAAGAACCTTGACAAGCTCAGGAATACAGACTCCCCAGAGAAATGTGATTAGCAAATACTCAGGAAGTGTAAGTTGGAGTTGTTCAATGTACCATGTCATAGGTAAAGTATCCGGTACTATCAACCTCTTGATCTGTTTTCCTGGTGTGCATTGTGTGTGTATATATATATAAGACTACTGCATTTGTTCACCAAAACTTTATTTCTCCTGTTTGTAAATCAGGGACACTTGAGCCACTCTTTGGGCACAAGCTGAAGTACAGCACTGACCAGCTACCATGAATAAATAAAAACAAGCTGCTTTGCAAAGGCAAACTTCAGCAAATGCTGGCTTCATACATCCTCAGGACATATACAACACATCTTCATTAAAATCTTATGAAAACTTCATTTTGACCTCCTTTGAGTAATTTGTTTTCATTGAGTAATATCTATGTTGACTGTCCTCTCTAGGCATTCATTCATTGATCTACAACAGCATGTGACAGTCACTGCAAGACATATGATGTGCAGCACATTGTGTCAAAAGACATTTCCTTCTGAGGTAATCTTTCACAAACTGATGCATGGGGATAATCAAGAATTGGACGGAGACACAGTTCATACAATGTTTCATAATGACACACAAAACCAGGTTCATGTAAGAATACAAGCTGTCGTGCCATGCAGCAGATTTTTGAGAATATACAGACAATGACATTGCTTCTTGTGTTCTTGACGTTTCACAACCAGTCCTCAGTTTGTAAATATAGAGAGATCAAAAGTAAACATATTACAAACACAGGAAAACAAGATTGATTGACTGCTTGAGATCCTTCACCACATGAACTATCAGACAATTTAGTCCATGAAACAAACATTACTAAGCTGTCATACAAGAGTGATACCTAAAACTCAATGCAGAAATTACTTTTCTCCACACACTTACATATACGTGTTAATTGCATTGAAAGAGGGATAACTTGTTTTACTATATTAGAACCAAACTATGACAGCATGCACTATTTTTCCTAATATTTACGATTTCTTAAATATAGGGCACATTATTTCATTAAAATAAACAAAATGTATCTTAAAACAAAACAGATAATCAGACTTTATTATAGTGTGGAAAATATTGTCAGCTGTAATCTGCAACAGACCCTGTACGTACAGCTGCATCAGTTAGACATGCCCCAGTTAGACATGCATTCTGCGATGACAGCCACTGTCTAAGTAGTTGCTAAACGGTGGACGGTATAAATGAAATCACAAGTTGTTCCAGTGAACGCGAACTCCATGGGTTATTGGGGTTTCTGCAAGGAATGTCCACATAATGAGAATGGGGACCCATCAAGGGACATGTCCCCCTGCATTGATTTCACAGTAAGTCCATCACTAAGGTCAACTGTCCTGCCTTCCTTGTCCTGAAATTTAAAGTTGCATCTAGTCAAATGATGACAAAATGGAGACAGACGCAATGCGTAGACACAAAATGATAATAACTGCTCACCTTTGCATCTGTGGGGATCTACAGACCAGGAGTAAAACTTGGCTATGTCTATCTCCCCTCACCACCAACAATACATGGTATGTCATACAGGTGCATTACATGGTGTGTGATAGTAGAACAACAAGGAACATAACAGAAGACATGCAAATGTATCTTGTTGTTTATGGTTAATCCAAATATTTGAAAAACAAATAGTGTCAGAGCACTTTCGTTCACTTTGTCGTCAGCTGTTTGAAATGTTAACAAAGACATGTCATTTATATATAAAGTTCCAATTAAGGTCAAATGTATACTATAACAAAAACTGAATTGATGCATTGCGCCAGACTAAATTAGATACTTAAACCAGGTATAATTACATTTTGAACCATGGCTGAATAATGTTCAATGGGAGTCACTGCCAGCAGTATGATTAAGGGTAATAGTAAAGGTCAACATTTAAACCTAGCTGCCTTGACTTTCAGGCAGATGAGCCAAAGATATCTTGTAAGAGACTAAGCCAATTTTGGCTGGCCATACTATGGTCATTATTGCACCATTTAAGTGAGTGAATTTAGTTTTACACCGCATACAGCAATATTCCAGCTATATGGCAGCAGTCTGTAAATAATCCAAGTGTGGACCAGACAGTCCATCAACAGCATGAGCTTTGATCTGTGCAGTTGAGAACCAATGTCACGTGTCAACCAAGTCAGTGAGCCTGACCAGCTGGTCCTGTTAAGTCGCCTCTTACAACAAGCATATTTTACTGAAGGCTGATATTCTAAGCCTGGCCCTTAGGGGTCTGCAACATTTAAAACAGTGAAAGTTTAACTACTTACAGCTCTATAGTCTAGGAACATTTCTTTGAAGGCTAAAAAGTCACTAAATGTTAGCAGAATTTCAAATATTTCTCCTTCCAACTCGTCTTTTCTTTCTCTGAAACAATAAAGGAATAAAAAAATTCTTTACTTGTTTAGGAGCAAAAAAGTTTACCTATACACATTATTATACTAAATAATTATGATAAATAAAGTCCAAGAGTATCTTTAAGAATACATTACTTAAGTAACGAACAACTAGCTCAAAGTTAATATATTACAACTGTGAGACAGGTTTTGAATAAGTTGGCACTGTCAGCAGTAGGAATCTACGCTATGGTGACTTAATAATGAATATGAATCCGACAAAGCCAGTATTTGATAGCATGGAGAAGATTACACACATGCAAATTATGATGACACTATGAACCAGTCACTATCCACATCTCAGTATGCTCAAGTACTGAATGTGAGGCACCTATTCTGTCTCCCATTCCCTACAGTATGGACCCAAAGACTATCCTTCATACAATGCCTCTCCACCATGCACTCACTGTTAATACTCACATGAGCTGTTTCGAGAAGTCCTGCATAGAAAAGCCTGGAATTCTTTTCAACAGCTCATCCGATAAATACTTTTCTACCAAATTAACCTGAAAATTGGTCAATACAGATATCTGAACAGAAACATAGGAATGGTGAATGATTTGGAAATAGGTGTGTATCACTTGATCAAAATATCAATGTATTGCAATGGTTTAAGGCATGCTGGCAATGTACCCATTGCAAATTCAAACATCCATTGTTAACCTACACAGTTTTCTCTGTAGCAACAGAAATCAAAATAACACAAAACATACTTTAATCTATTATTAAGCTTTTAATTTGTTGTTATCAACACTGTATCTCTTGTAGAAACTTTCAACTGATCAGAGGTACCTCAACTACTTATCAACTCCTGCTTGCCTGGCATCATGGATGTCTCAGGCCTTGTAAACACAAGGAAGTTTACACTATGGGAAAAGGAAAGGTTTATTATCTGGTGTGTGATTACTTTTCTTCTTGTCATGAAAAACTAATGTCACAAAATGGATGATAACTTACATATTCTGTATGAATATCTGTATAAACAAACTTGTTTTCTTCAGTGTCTTCAAATTGAATATAGTATTTCTCAAGAAAGTTTCTTTGCTGTGACTGAAATTCTTCTTCTGAAAAAGAAAATAATTCATAGCAACAAGGAAAATACATGTACACAAGTTATTTCTGAAATGGATATGAAATGTTTAATTTCCTTATCAGTTTATTTTTCACAAAAACGCATTAAGAAACTAATTTCTTTCCTGAATATATTTGAATGTCTCCTGATATGTATACATGTATACACAAACAAATGACACTTGTCTAACTTCAGTCAAGAGGACTTGTTTTATCACAGCTTTAGTGAAAGCTTGATGTGATGCAGATGTTTAACATTCACCTGTTTGGTAAAGCCGTCAATCACTGGTTTGTACTGATAGTGTTAAAACATTAACAGGACAATCCTTAAAATTGTAACACATCATCACAGGTTTCCACAACCAAGCACAGTGTCTTACAAGTCATCAGTAAGTGACATGTCCAGATGATACGGCAATATATCACATAAACTCTGCAGCAGTAAAATGTTTGAAACTTAACAAAGACAGCAAAGTATTCTTACCCATGATGATATCTTCTATATGTCCTATTGTAATGTCGAATTTGGAATCCATAGTATTGGAGCTAAAATGAAAAACAGTGTGGCATTAACAAAACAATCAACGACAACTAAGGAAAAATTTTCATCACATCATTATCATTTCCAGTGACATATTACCAAATATCAAAATGTTAAAATACAAATATTTATCATAATGCAGTGTTGGCTCAAGAGAGGGTTTTGGAGTGTTTTGACTCCTCAAATTCAGTGAGGACCCCCCTCTATTTCACATCTGCCCATCTATATAACATTGGAGGGGGTCCAGAAACATTATTTTCATCAATTTGGATCCACTCAAAATTTCACCCAAATCTAACACTGATAATGCAATAAATATTTATGACAGTTTCATAGCTTTTACAACACAGGAACTGTATAGAACTGTTGAAACAGGGTGTCACTCATACCAAGCATATACTGGTACCCAGCATTTTCAGTTTTCAAAGCAAGTATACAAGTGTCAATCCCCAATGTCATCAACAACCTATGAAACTGATATTACAGTCTACGACTTGTGTTCTACCTGATAGTTCAAAATGAAAAGAACTTGTCATTTTCTTACTCAAACAGATAAGAGTAAATTAACAGTTGTTCTGCAGCCCACTTGACTGTAAGATATATGCATGCAGACAACTATGACACTATCATCATTCATGTATTAGTTCTCGTCACCACCATTGTAGTTTTAGCTTTTCAGCTTTCATTTTTGAAGAGTTGTGTAGGCAATACACAGCAAAACAAGTCATATGGGTGGCTTCTGGCTCTATTCTATCTGAGGAAAAATGGTTTGCTTTTGGCAGACATTACTATTACCATCAATTAACATAGCAGAATATTCACACTATACATCATGTCCACTGTACTCTTACATTTTTGTCTGCCTCTTACATTGAAATGTTATTTTGTTCAGAACATTTTTATTGTCAATCTGATACGCAGCTTGCACTCCAAGAAGTTGATCAGGAGTTGAGACTGACCTCGATGTAGCAAGATCTTCTTCCATGAGATCTATGCCTTGGAAATCCATTGGTTCATGGTCATCTGTTAATGAATGTCATATATTGAATGAATGAATGAATGAATGAATGAATGAATGAATGAATGAATGAATGAATGAATGAATGAATGAATGAATGAATGAATGAATGACATTCCAACACTGTTATCAAATACATCCATCACAAAACATTTGCTGTATGGCATTTTCAATAATGGTACTGACAACCACCTGTTGAATACAGTGTGCTGTGGTACAGGAAATCGCTAATCACTGAATGAAGCCATAAAACACCAAATGTGCCTAGTCCTAAATTGACCAAGAATTTGTTTGGGAATTTGAACTGATGTCCGATGACTGGAGGATGGTGGTCTTGAAAGGAGCACGCTCATTCACTAGATCACTGACACACAGAATTCATAGAGTGACTATAAAAAGAGAAGTGATAACTTTTCTTCAAATCAGAATGGCCATAAAATACATATTTGTTTTGCAGCTCCTCCCTGTCTCACACCCTCACTCCACCCCCAAATAAACATGGAAAATAATGCATGATACATGATCTGTCAAAAGAAATAATGGTTCACAACAATCAACTTCTACTCCATCAAAGTGGCAAATAAGTTTTGTGGGTTTATTTCAATACCTCTCAATAACATGGTTAATAAGCTACAGACAGTGAAAGAATAGTGACATAGTCAGTGCGAGCTGGAAAGAAATAGTTATAAATCTATCAGAAAATAGGCTAAAATTATCCACAGACTCAGGGATTTGTTATTTAGTTATCTTAGTGGTATGTGGGCTGCCTCACGAAATGCAGTTCATATATCAATTCAGACAACAGTACACATTCGGTCTCATGTTGTTATATAAGGGGCAAACAAAAGGGTAGTGCATTGATTCTACACACTGATGATCCGAGACAGATAAAATTAGTCAGTTGATGTTGAGTAAACTTGTCCCAACATTACACCTCAGTCTGCAAGCAAGTATGACTTTGAAGAAATATCTTCCATTACTAACATCAAAGTATAAGCTTGATCACAGTCATTTTTCAAAGCCTGATTATGTTCAGCAATTTCTAGTTTCATCTAGTATTAAATTCTCTGTCCTAAACAATCAGAACGAAAGATCTCTGCAACTAAGTTGTAGATGATACCTTGCAAATTACATGTATCTCAATTTCTTGGGCTGAGTGAGTGAGTTTAGTTTTATGCAGCACTCAGGAATATTCCAGCTATGTGGCAGCAGTCTGTAAATAATTGAGCCTGGATCAAACAATCCACTGATCAACAGCATAAGCATTGACATGCGCAACTGGGAATTGATGACATGTGTCGCCCAAGTCAGCAAACCCAATCCTGTTATATCACCTCTTACGACAAGCACAGTCGCCTTTTTGGCAATCATGGGTTGCTGAACACCTGTTCTTCCCCAGATCTTCACAGGTGACAATTTCTTAAGACTAAGTTAGAGTACAGAAGATGATTACTGAAACACTTTCAGGAATAAATTCTCAAAATTGATATCAAGTTGTGCACAATTTTATAAAACATTGTTCATTTGAAAATGTTTCTTCTCAGTGATTTACATGTAGTACATTTTGTGTTATGATATTATTACCTTGTAACCAAATGAATAGAAGTTAAAGATGCATGATAATATTACTAATCTGAATGAAATTAATATTCATTTTAACTGTTTTAACTGTTCAGATTTGTTATCTGGTTATATGGTCCTCACTGTATCTGTATGCAGTTTCTTAAGCATTTTACTTTGCTCGATGGTGCAGTTATCCAAAATATGAGTGCAATAACATGGACGTTTGGAAGAACAGACGATTTGTAGATTGATTCAAACATTTACTAACATACACAATATTTGAAACTTAGAAGACAGTTCATTATGGACCAAACTTATTTACTTATGAATCTGTGTGAGTCTGCCAAGATCCATCAGATCGGTTGACTTTGCTCAGTTGGGATAGTTGTAAAACAGCAAAATCATTGAAGATGCACATATTTCACAACATATACAAAAGTATATCGGTATCTGATTACTGTTCTAATTAATGAAACCCAGAACATGTTTACATATTGTTTTGCATTTCACAATTGAATTAAATGTCATTGACAACCAAAACAAACATTATAAACATTCCAAAAGCAGCAAACAACTTGAACACCATTCTTGTTTGTGTTACTCACGCATGAAACTAATGAGAGTTGTCATTTTCAGTTCTTTGGAGTAACAACAAAACCGAAGGGTGATGCTTGCTCCAGCGAGTGAAGATTGAATGTACGATTTCTAACTGCTTCTGAACTTATACACGAACTCCGCACGTGTTGTGACAAGCATTCGAATTACAACTCGAGCGTGACCGCGAGATTACTACCCTCATTCCGAACTTCCGGTCATGACGGCTTAAAATTAAACACTTCAAATACCTCAAGTCTATTATCAAAGCAGCATGATATATCGATCGTGACATTCGTTTCAGCCACTGTTACCAGAATATAACATAATAACCATGTAGTTTTCACTGTAATTTCTCCTTTACTGATATATTACTAATATGGTTTCCCGCGAAGAAATCCAAGTTTTTTTAGTCTTGATTGAAGTGAACTCACATATCCCAAACAGAATACATATGTACGCTACACGGATGTTTGTTTCGATGACCGCATAATGATATCCGCGAGGAAAAGAGTATTTAAAGGCGACACAAAGGATTGTTTTGTTTACCAACCCGTGTTTGTGTTGGAACTGGACGCCATATTGGCTCTTCGGCGGAAGTTGACTTTCTGTATCCTCGAAAATGCTAGGCGATCTTCCTGTACGGTGATCGGAAGTTATATCAGAGTGAAAAATGTATTATATTTATATATATTAAAATCAATGCATTAAAGTACACGTGTGGAAAGTGAATTGTCTCCAAGGAAAAATATTAACTTCTTCATATTTGTCTGTTTCTTCTAGCTAACGTAGGAGCGCGTCGGTGGTGTAAAGGTCAGCATGGTTGCCTTCCAAGCAGTCGATCCGGGTTCGATTCCCGGCCGACGCATGTTTTAACTTTTTTTCATATCTTATTTTCGATTGAGTTTGGTTTTACGCCACACTCAGCAATATTCCCGCTTTATGGCTGTGGCCTCTAAATAATCGAGGCTGCTTATTTTGGAAGTGAACGATTTTGAATATTTTGTGGTTTCTACTGTAAAATGTATGTGGATTAACAACAACAACAACCAAACAGGACAGTTCTGTGCCTAGAAGTTGGCTTTCCTTCAGCATCACAAACTTCTAAAATACCCCTCAAAGAAGTAAAACATTGTGATGGTTATGTCTGCTATCCGAAACGCCAAATAACCAGTGTAATTGTTAGATCAGCTATCGAAAACACCTAACCATCAGTGTAAATGTTAGATATGTTATCAGATATATCATTAAAGATCATTGTACGATCTGCTTCCAGAAACATCAACAAAGATTGTCATTGTTCGACCTGTTATCAGAAGATCATCAAAGATTGCCGTCGTTCGACCTGTTATCAGAAGATCATCAAAGATTGCCGTCGTTCGACCTGTTATCAGAAACATAAAAAAGATGGTCACTGTTCGATCTGCTATCAGAAACCCCAAGAAAGGTTGTCATTGTCCGATGTGTTATCAGAAACATCAACAACGATAGTCATTGTTCCATGTACATCTGTTATCCGACTTTCTGTAAACAATTTTCGTGTACTGGAGCGTACACTGTACACTGTTGAACATGTTAAACAAGTACACACGTGGCAACAAGTATCCTATCATTTTAACACATAATAATAACCATTCATATCCACATCGTATTGATCTCTGTTCGATTACTATTGATTATATGCACCATACAATGCATTTAGATCTGCACGCACTGCGACCAAACCGAACACCACGTTTAATACGTGTCTTCTCACAGCACGAAAACTTGCCACGTTGATTTATTCCATAGGTCATAAACAAATATTGGGCCATCACATCTGACTCAAAATGATAGTATGCGATGTACAAGCACGTCACCAGAAGTCTAGATCTCAATCTCACAGAGCATGTTTAGCAATGTATGGGTCGCAAAAGACGTCAGAAATCCGTTCAGTGCAAAAACATGTTGCACTGGAACAAGGCCTCTGTCAAGAATCGAACGTTATACTTCAACGCCCAACTACATGCCTCACGCAGGCAGTCTGGGCAGTCACTGCAGCTGGCGGAGTTGACAACAGGTACTGACTTTTGCTCGGTTATTGACATCTGTGTGATTGAGGATTTCATGTCCGTATCATGACAACACTGCTAATCGCCATACGGCCATCATTATCAGCACTCCAAAATAAGCCATTTTCCGGTGAATGTTTGCTTCTGTGTTTTCGTTCTTTTGCGGTTAATGGTATGGAACCATGCTATGAACATGGACGGATCCAGGGATTTTGGAAGGAGGGGGTCCAGCGGGGTTGAACCCCACCTCCCCACCTCTCATTGGTTCCGCCAACACAAAAACAAAAACCTTCAATGTCATCATAAGTCATTTTCAAAAGGGGATGGGATGGGTTCGAACACCACCACCCCCCCACCACCCCCGAACCCTCCCTTTAGATCCGCCAGTGTATGAATACTATGAGATGATGTGTTGTGAGACTTTACTTCGTGTGTGTGTTTTAAAAACAACAGTCTCCACCACTGTGTTCTCATTCCATAAATTCTATTTCAATCCCTTTTTTGTTAACTCCTTTTACTCAAAGTTTTCTTGTGATAATCATTTTTGTTAATCTGTATTCAGAATCATTTTCATGTAAATCTTTACATGCGCCATGCAACACCTTTTGTCGTCTTCTTATTGTAAACAAAGATAGGTCGTGAACATTCTGTGAGACGTGATGCCAATATGTCGTCTTTTGCAATTCATTCAATCCAAACATTGTCGTCAATGAATAATGACGCAAAGCGGCGGAAGTTATGAAGGGAAACGAAATGCTTGATGTATAGAGTTAACGTAAAGAGATGTGACGACACTCAGTAAATATCTGCCTCAAGTATATACTTGAATCGTTAATTATTCTTTGTACCTGATTGGTGCTCGTGTACTGAAGTGGCAGTCAAATGGCAGAATAAAAGGCGTAATTCGCAACAGCCATTAAAGTATTAAGTGTATTTAATCCGGATAATAAGATTTCGACCGACGAATGGTCGCCGGTGATTACCTAGCATAGTTGGAGCTAATCCAGCCTAAATTTAGCCCTACAAGATTAGTGTACACGTTGAATCAGTTATTCATTTATGTATAAACACTAATTAGATTCAACTGCTGCGCAGAGCAGCCATTTAGTCATTGTTCCACAACTGACCATGAAAGAACCCAATATACATGTGCTGTTCAAGCTGTCAAACTTTAGCCATCTGCAGGTGCGCAGCAAGTTAGTTGTTTCGTAAGCCCGGTGGCTTGTAAAGAGACCCTTTTTGAAACCTTTATGATATCCACCTAAAGGCCCTTAGAATAACTACAGAATGGAGTAAAACATACATTTTCGTTGAAGGGACGATTGTAAATACCTGCATTTCAGTTGTGATTCATGACTGTAGCAAAATATTCACATACGTATAACATGTCGATGGAAAAAAATCATCACGGAAAGAAAGACTCCTTTCATATTATAACACGAAGAATAACATGTTTACTGTCCACAGTGACTGTATTGGTACTGCTTTGTTTTCATATTATAACATGAAGAATAACATGAAGAATAACATGTTTACTGTCCACAGTGACTGTGTTGGTACTGCTTTGTTTTCATATTATAACATGAAGAATAACATGAAGAATAACATGTTTACTGTCCACAGTGACTGTGTTGGTACTGCTTTGTTTTCATATTATAACATGAAGAATAACATGAAGAATAACATGTTTACTGTCCACAGTGACTGTGTTGGTACTGCTTTGTTTTCATATTATAACATGAAGAATAACATGTTTACTGTCCACAGTGACTGTGTTGGTACTGCTTTGTTTTCATATTATAACATGAAGAATAACATGTTTACTGTCCACAGTGACTGTGTTGGTACTGCTTTGTTTTCATATTATAACATGAAGAATAACATGTTTACTGTCCACAGTGACTGTATTGGTACTGCTTTGTTTTCATATTATAACATGAAGAATAACATGTTTACTGTCCACAGTGACTGTGTTGGTACTGCTTTGTTTTCATATTATAACATGAAGAATAACATGTTTACTGTCCACAGTGACTGTGTTGGTACTGCTTTGTTTTCATATTATAACATGAATAATAACATGTTTACTGTCCACAGTGACTGTGTTGGTACTGCTTTGTTTTCATATTATAACATGAAGAATAACATGTTTACTGTTCACAGTGACTGTGTTGGTACTGCTTTGTTTTCATATTATAACATGAAGAATAACATGTTTTCTGTCCACAGTGACTGTGTTGGTACTGCTTTGTTTTCATATTATAACATGAAGAATAACATGTTTACTGTCCACAGTGACTGTGTTGGTACTGCTTTGTTTTCATATTATAACATGAAGAATAACATGTTTACTGTCCACAGTGACTGTGTTGGTACTGCTTTGTTTTCATATTATAACATGAAGAATAACATGTTTACTGTCCACAGTGACTGTGTTGGTACTGCTTTGTTTTCATATTATAACATGAAGAATAACATGTTTACTGTCCACAGTGACTGTGTTGGTACTGCTTTGTTTTCATATTATAACATGAAGAATAACATGTTTACTGTCCACAGTGACTGTATTGGTACTGCTTTGTTTTCATACTGTAATATGAAGAATAACATGTTTACTGTCCACAGTGACTGTATTGGTACTGCTTTGTTTTCATGTTATAATATGTCAACGGTGTTGAAAACAACCGTTCGGATATGTCAATATAATAATGTATCTTATCTCTGTAAAACAAGCGGGAAAGACTCGGAAATAGCTCAAAAGCTGAAAACTGTATAAGTATCTATACCGAAACGTCACTGTTGTACTATATGTGTGTGTGTGTGTGTGTGTGTGTGTCTGTGTGTGTGTGTGTGTGTGTGTGTGTGTGTGTCTGTGTGTGTGTGTGTGTGTGTGTGTGTGTGTGTGTGTGTGTGTGTGTGTGTGTGTGTGTGTGTGTGTGTGTGTGTGTGTGTGTGTGTGTGTGTGTGTGTGTGTGTGTGTGTGTGTGCCGATGTTGTCATCACCACCAATTCCGATAGGTTTAAGATGGGAAATTTAAAACCTGTTGGTTGTTTATCACTACGTTTCTTATTTCAAAATGCAAGATGCATTGGTGTCTGATTATGTGACTTGTTTCACCATACTGTCAGTGACATTTATCGGATATGACCAGGTATGAATGACCTAACCTGTAGACATTGTAGTATGTGGGTCTCTAGACTTAAATGCTGGGACCTTCCCGTCAGTGGAAGCAAACTTCCCAGGAACCTCCTATGACAGGCATACAGTAGTACCCCTTAACCATGATATAATACACTGATACTAAAGCAACATTCACTTAATTCTAACTCCATCCATCAATCCTACTGACATCTCATGTCTCGGAGGCCTTACTGGCCGGGTGGTGTACATTTTATCTTGCGTGTATGTTTATGCATGTATACTACGCGATACGAAATCAAAACCTTACATACTTACTACCACGTTCACTGTTTACCATTCTATACAAATGTTGCCTACCACCTTCACTGTTTACCATTCTGTATAAATGTTGCCTACCATTTTCACTGTTTACCATTCTGTACAAATGTTGCCTACCACCTTCACTGTTTACCATTCTGTACAAATGTCGCCTACCATGTTCACTGTTTACCATTCTATACAAATGTCGTCTACGGCAGTAAAGGCAAAACATTAACCAGTGTACAGCAGAACACTCAAATCCACTAGACATCACAGACATTCAAGATAATGATATTCAAACATTCACCTTTTAGACGTAACGAGACAGGAAATGGTCTGTCTTGACATTTACGCCCAAATAGAATCGTTTTGGAGGCCGGTTAATTCTCACGCCTTGACGTTTTATATCCATTTTATTGGCAATTATATGTTAGTAGAGTGAGAGAGAAATATTTTTGTTAGATAACTTCTTTGTTGTTTTTAAAGTTACGTGACCTCAAAAAAGGTCGTTCTGAGCCATCAAAGCTACATCTCGGTATTGTGTTTTTGCCTTGTCGAGATTTGTGTGAAATTTTATTTGAGTTAAGATGAACAACTGGTGCTATGTTTGGTGAACATGTTAGAAATGAGGTTTAAAGCAGAGCAAACAATGGTCGTGACATATAGTGGATATTACATGAGTGCCCATGTCATACTGTGAGTGCCCATATCATACTATGAGTGCCCATGTCATACTGTGAGTGCCTATATATTGATATTTCCCGAGCCAGAGCGTGGGATAAGCAGACATTTAGGCACGAGCGTCGTAAACATAGTATGCCAAGGGCACGAATATAATATTCTGCTTTTTACTGAAGTCGGTAAATTGAAGAAAATAAACCCAGATCTTCTTTCAAACATGGGCTGGTTACCCGTCACCGTCGCATGTCACGCAACGTCACAGAAGAACCATGATGTCATGACGTCAACATACCACGACAAAGTGATGGCATCGTATCAAATATATGAACCTCGATATGTTTGCTCTCGAAGGTAATAACATATACGCTATTTTTCAGGGCATTATCATTTGCAGAAGCTCGAGCTCTTTCATCGCCGTATCCGACGAAGTGTTGTTCCTTGTGTGCAGAAACACGTATGCACAAAGAAGTGACTGATTGAGTAAATCGAGACTTTTACTTTCAACCATGGGTCTGCCACGGTGTATGTAACAAGTATCTAAGCCACTGTAATCAATAGTCAACATACATCAAGGGAAATAGTCATTGGTATAATGAACAACAAGTGATAAATGTCAACTATTGAAAATGAACATGCGTTACCACCTAATCCGCTTTACTCACTTCTCATGACCAACAGTGTTTGGTATATTAACAGTATTAATTCATGATGATTATAATGCCACTTGCAGCGTTGGCCTTTGAATTCATCATATCACTCGTTTGGGATAATCATACTACCGTAATAAGAAAGTGCACATCTTTTCTCTAGGCATTTTCAACCTTATGACGCCACACACTTTACGGCTGTGTTCTTTCTCAGACGCTGCTCAAAATCTGAGAGCACCATTTCATTCCAATTTAAGGTGGACAATCACTATTATTCGATTCGACACACAAGATGATGCGAAATGGTGCTATTTCGTGACTGTCATTTGACAAAACGAACATTGAGGTTTAAACGTTTATACAAAATATCTATTCATGAGACATCCGTTTCTTTTAATGTACCGGAACTGAAGACTGTCTTTGCTGTAAGTAAAACTGACAACAGCGAACATAAACCCACATACTGAACCAGCAAGCCTGAAGGCTTCGTGTACTTAACCCAAACACAGTTGTTGGAACTCAACATAAGATGTCCACCCTAGCAGCATCTGTCGTCGTGTTCCTGACAATACAGAAGTACATACCAGATGTGAGTGTGAAAGGTAGCATATACTTACAGCACATCTGTAGACACATGTTTGAAAGGGGTCGGGGATAGTGTCCTCGGTCCACTGAACCACTTAACACCATCATCCACGCCCTTCGATCGGCCAGTAACAATCATCGTCATCAGACCTTGATTTCTCAGGAACCGTGAAGATTGCTATCAAGTGCTGTCATTCAAACAAGGCAAACGTAATCTGTGTATCTACAATTTTGCCTACAGCCCTACAATTTCCGAATGTATGTTTCTAGTCTTCTTCACTATACGGTGTCACTAACATGACCTACGACATCGGTGCACCCTTCCCTGTAAGCTCAGTGGAACATAACTCGCTGACGCAAACGCCATTGCATGAAACGGTTCTCGGTTGAGGCCATACTCTACGTGCTTGACTCCACCTATAGCCACATTACCTATGTATGTCAGCTGTCAACTAGCTGAGTTCAATAACGTCAAAACAACAAAAGGTCAGCCTAGAAACCCGACAGTTTATCATTCTATCCCTGATCCTTCCTATCAGAAGGGGCCCGTGAAGATCAGGGTTGGAACTGATCTTCAGTAACAGATGCCTTCGTATAGGTAAGACTCGCTGACTTGGTTGACACATGTCGTATCTCAATTGCGTTTGGGATGGTCTGGTCAAGACTCGATTATTTACAGACAGCCGCTGGAATATAGCCGGAATATTGCTGAGTGCGACGTAAAACTAAACTCATTCACTCCAATCAGAAGTAGGTAAAGCTTAGTGGTTGTTTTAACCCAGTTTAGCTCTCGGCGTTAGGGGAATAATCTGAGGATCGGTTTGTCACGGTGACTTCATCAGCGGCGACTAGCACTGGACATTCCGTCAGTCGGTTGACAGTGTCGGAGATTACAGACTACAAGAAGGTGTGACGCTGGAGCTGGAACTCCGACGTCGGTGCTATCACGTTATCGCAATCTTACGTGTCGTGGCAGAATAAGGCTTTCAGTAAATACTGACCCGAACCCTTCTCGTGGGAAGTTTTGTACCGACTGGTCTGCGTCTAAGAGATAATTTCATAGTCATTCGAAATACTTATAATTCAGATTCTACAATTTCTAGGACGGGGTTTATGTAAGTGACGCCGTATCAGCCCACAGCCATCTTAGTTTGTTAACGGTGATATTTGTGGCTCTATATAACCTATAAAGGTTTCCTGTATACTGACTCTTTCTGACTTCGTTCATTTGAGAGTGGTCGTAGAATGCCACTTGTTGTCTCTGTCACCAGTGGTATAATTACTCCCTATTCAGGGCTTTGCACACGAGTTTGTTATAGTGTCTAGTTATTGTTTAGATCCGTTCACGACTCGCGGAATGTGGAGCCATACAGAATGGCGCTATACTTACCCCTTCCTATACAAAGATTCAACCATTCGGTCAACTTTTTAACAGGCACCATCCAAACTAGTACCAGATGAAGATTTGACCAAAGGAAATGTCCAGTTTGTCTTCTGAGTTGTATACACACATGCATGTACAGGTCCTTGTGCACATCTGTGTGTGCGTGCGTGCGTGCGTGCATGTGTGTTGACGTGTTTTTGTTTGTTGGTTGAGACCATGCATCATTTTTAAAGAAAATACATCTTGTTGAAGCCTACCACCTGTCTAGAAGTTTCTAGCTCCCAGCGATGAGATACTAAAATATGACGCGAGAAGTCTGTCAGAAAGTTAGTATGCTTCACAATTACAGACACGTAAACAAGTTTGTGTAACAAATGCAAAAACTGGGCAGAAACCAGTGCGTACTGGTCACATATCGTTCAGATTTGTAGGTGTGTCGAAAGGCAAGTCTGTCATTGGCTGATAGTCGGTGACACTCAGCACCTGAAGGCCGGGCTGTTCGGAATCGGGTCATTTCGACCACTGTCAACAGGCTGTAGTTGCTCTTGTTCCATTCCTGACAGAAGCACTTCGTCCTTTCGAACAAGCACCGGCTGGGTAAAGGTAAATATTTCTATTGTTTATGGCAAACACGCGGTCACTATTATACTATAGCAACCAACCAAATCACTTGTGAAGTATCTTTATATATATGCCTTAAGCAAATATATATAACCACCCACATGTTTGTATTTTTGTATGTTCGTCTGTACACCCAGATATTTCTGTATAC